>NC_142143.1:21975909-22127424 GCF_024610735.1 Ursus americanus | reverse complement strand
AAATAAAATCTTAAAAAAATATATATAAGGTTTCACCAAAAGCCTATTAATTCTGAAGGAGGGGTTGGGAACTAGCATCAAACTTTATAAAAGCTTCCTATGAAATTCTAATGATCATCCAGGGGTGTGAGTCACTGCAATAAAGTCATATTTCTATCCTTTCTCCTCATACCTCACTTACTCATCCCCAAGTGATAAATTTACCTGCCTTGTGAGTGTTTAGAGTATAACATACATTGCTGCACGTCCCTCTATTGGGTGGAATTAATGTTTTAAAAAGCAGTACACCATTTCTTACAAAGTCAAACATATATTTACTATGCAATCCAACAATCACAGTCCTGGAAATTTCCCCAAGAGAATGCAAATGTAAGTCCACGCAAATACTTGCAGAAAAATGTTTACAGCAACATTATTCATAACAGCCAAAAACTGAAAACCCAAATGTCCAGCAACTGGTGAATGCATAAACAAACTGTGATCCATGCAACGTAATACAATTCAGCAATAAGAAGAAAAAACTAATATATGCAATAACGTGGATGCTATATACTGCACAATTCCATTTTTATAATATTCTAGAAGCAAAACTAGAGGGACAGAAACCCAATCAGGATTGCCCGGGGTCTGCAGGTAAGGGTGGAAAGGAGAGGAGACTGACTACAAAGGCATAGGAGGGAACTTCTTGGGATAAAGGAAATGGTCTGTATCTTGATTTTGATGGTGGTTATATGATTCTGTATATTTATCCAAACTCATCTAACTATACATTGAAAATTATTAATTTTACCATATTTATACTAATTTTAAATTTTAGAAAAAAACAGCACCCAACCTACAGGTTTTTCCTTTTTCTGTTCACACTATTGGGGCTCACAGAGCATGAGACCACAATTCTGGGTATGTGAGTCTGCTCTAAACACTCAAACTCTCCCTCAGGTGAGTTAACCCAAGGTCGAGAACTTGCAGGGAAGAAGCCCAATGGTAGATCCGACTGCATTTTCCAGTCCACTTTACAGTAACAAGGCTGGAATGTCCATCTCGTGAATGACCCCTGAATCCACTTCTCAAATAGTTCTGAAAGGAGTAAGGGAGGAGGTGGAATTAATCATCACTCCAATACCACCCTGATAAATGGCCATATTGATCAGGAAATCTTGTAAGATCAAAACCAAGCTAGATGAGGACAACTGAAATAACACATGGAAGATAAAGAAAGATACGAGGCCTTTGACTTCAGTACTTTTATGCCTGGTGACCGTTGTAGGCTACAACACATTACATTTTGGCTGATGTTTACAGACACAAGGCAATCTTTACTGTAAGCTACTTAGGAAGATGTTTTTTCTGGCAGACTTAGATCCAAGCAGGTGGACTGAATCAGACATTAGCTTTGCAGAAAAAAGGTATTTCATACCTGTAAGACTTACAAAACTTCATTGTGTAAGATTATTAGGTATTGGTGGAATAATTTTTGTGCCCTATAACCTATTTCTTAGGACAGTATACTAGGGCTTAAACTTACAAAAGACAGTGAAGTGCACACAGACCACAGAGGACTGGCCTTTGAATTGTAGCATCTGGGCATTAACACGTGGCAAGTCCACCATGGCTTTTTTATTTTAGAGACTCAAATTTTGGCTTCAAATACAAAAAAGTGAAAAGTGTCTTAGTAGGTAAACAAAAAGAATTGGAATGCAGTGCGTGAACTTTGATGGTTTTCAAAATCAACTTTAAAAAACCTATAAAAGACATTTTTTTAAAGATTTTATTTATTTATTTGACAGAGATAGAGACAGCAGCGAGAGAGGGAACACAAGCAGGAGGAGTGGGAGAGGAAGAAGCAGGCTCACAGCAGAGGAGCCTGATGTGGGGCTCGATCCCAGAATGCCAGGATCACGCCCTGAGCCGAAGGCAGACGCTTAACCGCTGTGTCACCCAGGCGCCCCCCTATAAAAGACATTTTGGGGAAAATTTTTATATGGACTGAATACTAGAGGATATTAGGAAATTTGTTCCTTTTCTTTGGTGTGATAAAGCTATTGTGGTTCTATGAGTGACTATCCTTATTTTTATGTGAAATATGATGAAAAATATTAGACAAAGTGTCCCAATTTCCATAATATGCTTTCAGGCAGTACATAAAATTACATATTTTTCATACACATATATGCATTCATAAACAAAAAAATAAATATATATATTTATGCATATAAATACATACGGATAAAATAAATACAATAATATTGTTGAATGTAGGTATATGAGTGTTCATCATACTTCAACTTTTCTTTATATCTAAAAATTTTCATAAAAATTTAGAAAAGAACATAAGTATTCATTCTATAGGGTATATGTCATCTTCTTGGTATAAGGAAGACAAACAATGAAATTGTAAACCAAAAGTTAAAAATAATTTAAATGCAACAATGTTGATATACTTTACATTTGGAACTATACGCGGTTAATTTTACACGTATTTTACCACAATTGCTTTTCATTTTTCTAATTAAATTTTAAAATGAAAAAAAAGTTCGAAGGCCTCTGCCTGGCATACTGCCTCTGGGAATCAGTTTTGCCCAAAAAATAAGAGAAGAAATGCATTGATTTTTTTATATAATAATATTTTATATTATGTTAGTCACCATACAGTACATCCCTGGTTTTTGATGTAAAGTTCCATGATTCATTAGTTGCATATAACACCCAGTGCACCATGCAATACGTGCCCTCCTTACTACCCATATCACCAGCCTATCCCATTCCCCCACCCCCCTCCCCTCTGAAGCCCTCAGTTTGTGCATTGATTTTAAAGGACATGCTTCAGTTTTCCTTAGCAGAGTGAGAACAGAGGGGGGTAAAAACGAAAAATAAAAGAACAGTAGTTGACCAGGTTAGACTCTAGAGGAAGAAAGAGAATTCCTTAGGAGAAAGGGAAAGACTCTACAGAAAAAGCTAAATCGATATAAAAGGAAAATAAGAAATCTTCAAAGCCAAGCTAGAACACCAAAAAGAAAAAAGAATATATATTCCAATCTAACTGCCCATAAAAATTATACTATAAAACCAGAAGATGAGTTGATACCAGAAGAGACAGGATACGAGGGGTACAAAGAAACCTATGAAGGAAGGGCCAAGTTATGGGAGAGAAGCTTGAGGAGAACTCTGTCCCCCCAAAATCCATATGTTGATGTCCTAACCCCCAGTATCTCAGAATGTGACTTTATTTGGAAGTAGGATCCTTGGAGATGCAATTTGTTAAAGTAAAATTAGGTTATACTGGGTTAGGCTGGAACCCTAATGCAATCACCGGTGTCATATTTGGACACAGACACAAACACACATAGAGAGAGGACAATGTAAAGAGACACGGGGAAAAGACCACCATCTACAAGCCGGAGACAGAGGGTTGGAACAGCTCCTTCCTGCACAGCCTCTGGAAGGAACGCAGCCCTGACAACACTATGATTTCAGACTTCTAGACTCCAGAACTGTGAGAGAATAAATTTCTGTTGTTTAAACTACACCAGTACATTATAGAATATATGAAGGCAGATTGGAGAGGGAACACTAGGAGAATTCTTAAAACCTACTGAGTCAATTTCAAGATGACATGGCTATTTTAAGAAGAGACCCAAGTATTGCTTATATCCTGAGGAAACAAGCCTAGGAGTTTTATAGTTAGGACTTGAAGATGCAGAAAAAATGTGACATGCTAAGGGGGAGCCAGGCAAGACAATCATATATTGAGTCTAGGCCTGGACAGGTACAGTCTCATGGAAGACTATCTCCTAGATGGAATTATACACTTTAAGAAGTTGAAGGCAGACAAGATGCAAGTCAACAATGAATGTTTCAGGCAAAGCCGAACTCCTTGATTTCATCTCTCTCGTTATGAAGAAAAGCCACAGGAAAAAAAAAATTAGGAGATTATGGTAGGAAAAGAGATGAGTGGTCCAGGAAAAAGAGGGGGGAATAAAGTAAAAAGGCAAAGAAGGAAGTGGTTTTGTTCCTCCGAAGTATCAGAAGTTAATCAAGCCCAGAAAAAAAAGTCGAAAAAACAGGAAAAGCAAGGTCCAAGATAGAACCCACTATAGAAGTGTTGATTTTCACTGGGCGCCTAGGAATACATCAGAGACATTAACAAGAGTTTCAAGGCAGGAATTGGCCAAAGGAGCAAAATTCCTATGCCTAGGCTAGTAGTCAGCAAGCTTCTCCTGTAAAGAGTCAGCTAATAAATATTTTAGTCTTTGTAGGCCATACGGTCTCAGTTGCTACTATTCAACTCTGCCGTGGCACGCGGAAGAAGCCATAGGCAATACAGAAATGAATCAGCATGGTTTTACCACTATAAAACTTTACGTGTGGACATCAAAATTGGATTTCATATCATTTTCATGTATCACAAAATATTATTCTTTTGATTTTTTCAACCATTTAAAATGTAAAGAACATTTTCTTTATTAACGCACGCAATAAATACTATGTTCGAATGTAAATATAAATTTATATTTTAACATATAAAAATGAGGCAGCAGATTGGACTCTGCCTGCAGACCATAGGATGCAGACCCCTAGCCAAGGCAATTCCAAAGCAAGAGCCCAAGAAAACAGCCCTTGTAGTAAAGGACTAAAAACGCCTCTCACCGAAAAACATGCAGGCAATGCTTTAGAGAGCTCCCATTCAGTTCTGCCCGAGAGTAGCGGAGACATAGGCCTCAAAAGGCAGATGGGACTAAGAAGATTTTGAATGTGTTGAACAGGAAAGAAGGATACCTCATATAAATTGTCTGGGCATGTCACCTTTGTAAACTTCTAAATTTTACAAAAGCTATTCTCTAAGACAGGGTGCATTATGCATAGATAAATTTTCCCCAAGATGCAGCAAACACAAGGCCTCGTGCCATAGTTAATCCATAATTAATCTCTTGAGGAAGATTCTCCTGAGTTTCAATTTATTGGCCATGGTCTCCAAGCAACTGACACAGGCTGACTGATATCATGGTGAAGCTGAGACTAGGATGACCTTCTCTTTGCACATGGGTGTTTCCACTGTCTCTCTCCCACCTCAAATGCTACTGGCTATCTGGTCAGGAACAGATCAAGCTCAGGGTTCTGGGAAAATCATCTTGCTTATAATAACCAGTCAAGAGATAAGAAAAAAATTTAAAACATGGTCAAATCCCTTGATAATTGTATTTATATGTGACCTAGCCATATCTTAGACTCCTTAAAAAGTGGGGCTTTTGAAAGGTTGAATTCATTCAGTTTCAGTGCTCACTGCCTGACTTATGATATTCTCTAACATAGCTGGGCATAAATTGAAATAAGAAATAGAATGGGGACTCATTTTCAGCCAAGAATGCAGAGCAGCCATGCTGATCATTTAATTCAGGCTCCTCTTCTGTCCAATTTCAGAATCTTCTCATGGCAAAAGATAATCCACAGAGGAGTTGTGGTTGGTATTAGAAGTGTGGTCTCAGGAAGGAAGAAGCAGAACCATCTGGAGAAACTGACCATCTCCTCTATCAAGGAAATTTGCCACTGGACAGGGAAAACCCTAAGAACTAATAAAAGATCAAAACACTGAGGACTGGGGCACCTGGGTGGCTCAGTCGGTTGGGCATCCAATTCTTGATTTTTGCCCAGGTCATGATCTTGAGGTCCTAGGATCTAGCCCCACATTGGGCTGTGCACTCAGTGAGGAGTCTGCTTGTGATGTTCTCTCTCCCTTTCCCCCTCCCCCCATGATCTTTCCCTCTCTCTCTCTAATAAATAAATAAAATCTTTAAGAAAAAAACAACACTGAGGACTATCAGAGAAAGGTATTAATTCTACAGGTGAGTTTTGAGTCTTGGAGAGATGATATGGGAACACCTGATTGTTGCCATGGGTCCAGGCTGCAATCCCCAGTTGAACATTACTGATTATAAAGCTGGTTTTTTTTTAAATCTCCATCTAGCTACTGCATTTACTTCTCAAACGGTTTGAAAGTTGGAAGAGGAAAAGGTATGATTAAAACCAGAACAGAACTGGGTGTTATACACAACTGATGAATCACTAAACTCTACCCTGAAATTAATAATACATGATATGTTAACTAACTTGAATTTAAATAAAACCAAAAAAAGAAAGGAAGGAAGGAAGGGAGGGAGGGAGAGAGAGAGAGAGGGAAAGAAAGAAAGAAAGAAAGAAAGAAAGAAAGAAAGAAAGAAAGAAAGAAAGACCCAGAACAGAGACACTTAGAAAACCTTAAAACAGAATATTTCTTTCAAATATATCTTACTTTTTTTTCCTGCACTCGCATTCATGGCAGTGGCAGCAGGCATGCCCTCAACGCGCAGAACGAGGCCAGTGAGCCTGTGGACCTGTCCCTGCTGAAGAAATGCTCTGCCAGGAGCCACCATCATGGGCACAAACGACCACACATCCGTGCGGATGAATATGGCTGAGGCTGACAAGATGCCAGCAGGTTCAATGGCCAGTTTCTTGGGGTTTTTTTTTTAAGATTTTATTTATTTGACAAAGAGAGAGTGAGAGAGAGAACGAGCAGGGGGGAAGGGTAGAGGGAGAAGCAGACTCCCTGCTGAGCAGGGAGCCCAATGCGGATTCAATCCCAGGATCCTGGGATCGTGACCTGAGCCAAAGGCAGATGCTTAACCGACTGAGCCACCCAGACAGCCTCAAAGGCCAATTTAAAACCTACACTATCTGTGGGGCCATTAGAGGACTGGGTGAGTCTGATGACTTCATCCTCTAACTGGCCAAGGCCGACAGCATTGTTTCCTGGAGAGGAACACGGACGTGGACTATTTGTCATAAATAAATAGCAAACCCCACCAAAAAAAAACAAAAAAAAACAACCCAAATATAATCTTAGAACTTAAAAATGTAAAACAGATAAAAATGGAATTAAGTTAGTGAAAGTAGAGAAAATGAAGTTACGAAGCCCATCACTCTGGTGCCCCTCACTTTCTGTGGGGCCTCTGAGTGTTTCTCAGAGCACAGCTTGAAAATCACTGCCTTAAAAAAAAGAAAAGAAAAGAAAATCACTGCCTTAAAGAAGTAGAATCGGGGAGCCTGGGTGGCTCACTAAGTTAAGCATCTACCTTCAGCTCAAATCACGATCCCAGTATCTGGGATTGAGCCCCACATTGGGCTCCCCTCTCAATGGGGAGTCTACTTCTCCCTCTCCCACTCCCTCTGCCCTTCCTCTTGCTCATGCTCTGTCTCTCAAATAAATAAATAAAATATAGAAAGAAAGAAAGAAAGAAAGAAAGAAAGAAAGAAAGAAAGAAAGAAAGAAAAGAATTAGAATTACCAGACTTTTGATGCATAGGATTAACTGGTGATTTTTAACGGTGATGAAACCACCAGAGAAGCCTAATCCCTACCTTACCCCATAAAAAACACTTCTGACCTCTCCTTCCAGAGTATCCACAGAAATGAGGACTCTCCTTTTCCTCGCTGACTATACTGGGTACACTCCTGAAGTTTAATACGTATAAGAATCAGCTGGGATTTCTGTTTTCAATACAGATTCCTGGGCCCCACACACAGAGATATTCACTGTTTCTAGGGAGGCTCTTAAGAAACTACTTTCAACAACATCCAAGTAAACCTGGGTCAGGTGTCCTGAGGACTACACTTTAAGAAACACAGATTCAGAGACAGAAAACGTGAAAAGAAAAATGATTGGAGAACATTAAGCATCCATTGACCTACATCATGAAGGACCTTGAATGCCAGGTGAAGACATTTGAACTTTATTCTATTAATAACTGCAAGGAGCTATTGAAGTTATTTGAGCAGCGGAGTAACAAGAGATGAAATTTAAGGAAGTTAGTCTGGAAGCAGGATATGAAATCAGCAGAATAGGGAAAAATACATTGGGAGGTTTTTGTAAGGGTCTGAGATAGAATATAATGAGTTTCTGGATTTGAACAGTTACAGTGAGAAATGAAGACAAAGCAACAGGTAATTGCCCATGTTACGGACTGAATGTTTGTGTCCCCCCAAAACTCATACTCGAAGCTTAATCCCCAACGTGACGGTATTGGGAGATGGCACCTTTGGGAAGGTAATAGGGGTTAGATGAGATTATGAGGGTGGAGCCCTCATGATGGGATTAGTGCCTTTACAAGAAGAGATACCAGAGAGCTCGCACTCTCACGTGCGCTCTCTCTCTCTCTCTCTGCCATGTGAGGACACAGCAAGAAGGCGGCCATCTGCAAGCTAGGAAGACAGCTTTCATCAGGACCTGACCATCCATGCTGGCATCTTGATCTTTGACTCTCCAGCCTCCAGAACCATAAGAAGTTAATTTCTGTTGTTTAAGCTATCCAGTCTATGGTATTTGCGTATGGAAGCCCGAGCTGACAGTCTACAAAGAATCAATATGATTTGGCAGGTACAAATTGGAAATCAAGGGAAAAACAGATTCAAATATGAGACCAGGGTTTCCCAACTAACTGGAACGCAAGATGATTGTTGCTTTAACAAAAGGGAAGAGACTGACCCACACTGATCATTGTGCTTGCCCTGACTTGGGGCTTGCAAAAGTCCTCAGGGAACACATACTCCCTCCAGCCATAATTGGTTAGACTGGAGTCAACATCTGACCCAGAGGCAGCCAACCTGTAGGTTAATCAGAGACCTATGAGCAAGCCTGGCTCAAAAAAAACCTGCTCCCAGCCAATCCAATTACTTGTCTCCGGAGTCTGGGGAGAAAAAAACCCACATACATACAAGGAAATAAGGCTGTTACATGTAGGCAACCCTAAAGGATGCCAAGAAGAGTCATAAACTTAAGAAGAACCATAAAGCATAAGTAAAACGAAGACGCTAAAGCTGTGAGACAGAGGGAAAACCTAAGCCAGCAGTTACGACAGAAGCAAGACATGCAGATAGTGAGGCTCATTATGAACGAATCACTACAGTAGAAATCTACCAACAGCTACAGCTGAGGCCCTTCCCTGGGTGTTTTGGGATTCCCTCCTCGCCTAGCACATAGTAAGCACTCAAGAAACAGGTCCTTTGAAAATTTAAAATGAAAGTCATTCATGTCTTGTCCCATCCTCCAGTCCCTGCTCTTCTTAAAGCCTTGATGTTTGCTTTCCCCGGTTCCCATGTGCATTCTCCTCGAAACAGACCTCTCATTGCTTGGCAACCTGAATGAGAATTTGTTCACACTGAAGCAGAAACCTACTGTATTCAGGGTATTTCCAGAAAATTGAGGGGTAGGATGAAACTTCTGGAATACAGAACTGAATGAAGCTCAGGGGAGAGGCCAAAGCACGTGTGGATTTGAAGGTCATGCCTCTGAAAACATTACATTAAGACTAGCCAGCTTGACAAAGCAGATCACACAGATCAAGAAGATTTCCTGAGGAAATCCCTCGCTTAGAGGAGAAAAGTCAGAGGAGGCAAAAGACACAGAATCCATACCTTCGAATGTCTCAGCCGATTTTGCATCAGGCTCACATAATGATCATCTGTACTGACCGTTTGAAAACAGCTGCTTTTATCCTTCACAATGCCGTTTAGTGAGAGACCTCTTTCCCTTGCCTCTGCTTTCATGTAGAGGGTCAGTAGCAAGAGTTAACCGTCCTGGCCTCCTGCCCACCCCAATTGCACCTCCCCAGGAGGGGAGGAATGACTTACCGAATTGATGAACAGGTGACAGGAACAGCTATAAAGAAACTTAGTGAGGCACTCCAAGCAAATTCGATTGGGAAGGACAGACGAGCAAACCCGTTAGGCTTTCAGACTTAGCCGTGTCCTCTAGTCTCCGTTCTCCAATCACCAATCTAGAGAGATCTCTGTCTTTTGGACCCATGTGCCAGTCTCTCAATTGGTTCTGAAATTTGGGCACGGCAAGGAAAAGTGTTTTAATCCTCTATCGCAGACTCGTCACTGAGAAAGCAGACTGAGACAACAGTTAGCATGCAGGGGGCTGGCTGGGGAGTGCTCTCGAGAATCAACAGCTGCGGAGCATGGAAAAGAAGCAGGCTTACAGGCGAGGAAGTCAGGCCTCGATGCCTCACTGGGCTGCCAGATTTAGCAAATAAACACAGAGTTAACTTTGAATTTGAGATGAAGAGCGAAAAGAATTTTAGCAGCAAGATGTCCCATGCAATATTTAGGATATACTGATTCTAAAAAATTGTTGTTTATCTAAAATTGAAAGTTAACTTGGCATCTGTATGTATTTTATCTGGCAGCCCTAAGGCCTCAGCCACCCAGCACGGAGCTCTGAAGTTGGGAAAACCCTTTTGACCTGTTCTGAGTTGGGCAAGCAAGCTAGGATTTTACAGCTCCACGCAGGCCAGTCATTGGACACAGCTGCTCCTGGAAAGGGCTCAGAAGCTTGAGCAAGGTGGTTCTTTTCAGCCACGGGCAATTCCTGGAAACAGCTGGCAGCTGAAAACCATCAGCCAACTATCATCCAGGCAGCTGGAGGGTAAGTCCTTCAGTCCTGAGAGGGGACCAGGATGGTACAACACAGCTACCATGACCTACAGCTCTCTCCTCCCGAAAACCCTCTAACAATGATACATGATTTATTTAGTCCCTTCTGTGTTTTCAGCAATGGCCGAGGGTCCTCGAGGCACTTCTGCTTTTATTGAAAACTGTCAGTTGATGAAGAGAGAGAAGCCAATCTAAAGATTTCGAGTGAGTTCTCAATTTTTTATATTGAGATTCTCATGGCTTTTCCACAGTCTTTTGAGATGGGTAGGCCCTGTCACAGTTTTTCTTTCAGTTTTTTGAAGACACATGTTCTATACCCATCCCAAATAGAAAATTTACAGTAAGCTAAGAAAAAAAGATACTTCCTTAAATTGAAAAGGGATTTCCACCCAAAAACCTAAAACAATTCTTATTTTTTTAATTCGGCTCTATTTTGTTTCATTTAACCTTTCATTATGGAAATTTCAAACATATACACACAAAAAGAATAATGAGCTCTGTGTAACTATCACTCATATTCAACAGTTACCAACATTTTGCCAATTTCCACATAACATTCTGAAAAGTAAAATATTTGTAAACTATTCTGAAGAGTAGAATACCACATCTCCATAAAAATCAGGAACAAGATAAAATGATGCCTACTTTTGTGGTCAATAATTTTGCCCTAGAGTTACTACCGGTCAATACAAAAAGATCAGAAAAGAAGAAATAAATATGAAATATTTATAAATATACTGGCAAGGTAGATATATATCCAGAAAATCCAAGGCAATCACATAATATCTCTATGGACTAATTGTAAACTTCAGAAAGGTAGGAACAAGATTAACATATAAAAATCTACAGCTTTTCTTAATCAGCAACAACTAATTTGAAAATGTAATAGAGAAGAGCACTATAATTCAGTTCCAATGAAACCTTGAATTACATAAAAAAACTTAAAAGTATGAACTGTATTGAAGATAACCATATAATTTTAATGAAAGCCTTAAAAGATATTCCTAGATAAAAGGGTTCAAAATTATACAGATATTAATGCTCCCCAAATTAAATAATACACGTGATACAATTTTAATCAAAATTCCAACAGGGTATTTTATAGAATTGGCAAACTAATTTTAGAATTCATTTATGAGATGTGCCAAAAAAGTCAAGTCTTTAGAAAAAGAACAAGAAAAACGACTTATTTTACCAGATATCAACATGTACCATAAAGTCACAATATTTGAAATAATGTGCTTTGTTGAAAAATGGATCAATAGAACAGAATTAAAAGTCCAGAAAAAATATATATACATACATATGATCTTAGTATATGATAAATGAGGCATTTAAAACCAGTCAGGAAATGACAGAGTATTTAATAAATGGTGTTAGTAGAAGGAAAAAATTAAAATTAAATGCCTTCTTCATGCTAGACTTTAAATTCCAGTTGTATTTAAAATGTAAATTTTTTAAAGGATAAAAAATGGGAAAAATATAATCTTGGGGGAAGAAAGCTATTTTGATAAAACATAAAACTCAGATACATTATGGGTATGGCACAAAACATATAAAGAAAGTCACTTAACTACAGAGAACAGGGGTGCCTGGGTGGCTCAGCTGATTAAATGTCTGCCTTTGGTCTAGGTCATGAATCCAGGGTCCTGGGATCAAGCCCTACACCAGGCTCCCTGCTCAGTGGGGAGCCTGCTCTGCCTCTCCATCTGGTGCTACTCCCCCTGCTTATGTTCTCTCTCTCTCACACTCTCACTCTCTGTCTGTCAAGTGGATGAATAAAATCTTTAAAAAAAACAAAAACTACGAACAAACTAATGGTTATGGGGGCGGGTGAACTAGGTGATGGGACTTAAAGAGTACACTTATGATGAGCACCGAATAATGTATAGAGTTGTTAAATCACTATATTGTACACCTAAAACTAAATATAATACTGTATATTAACTATACTGGAATTAAAATAAATAAATCAAATCAAATAGAAAGTCAAAAAGCAAGTGAATTATGACAGACAATACTGCAACCGATATAACAAAATGTTAGACCTAGGGGCGCCTGGGTGGCACAGCGGTTAAGTGCCTGCCTTCGACTCAGGGCGTGATCCTGGCGTTCTGGGATCGAGCCCCACATCAGGCTCCTCCGCTGGGAGCCTCCTCTTCCTCTCCCACTCCCCCTGCTTGTGTTCCCTCTCTCACTGACTGTCTCTATCTCTGTCAAATAAATAAATAAAATCTTGAAAAAAAAAAAGTTAGACCTCATTTTTTACAACATATATATATATAAATCTCATTTTATCTGAATTATCTAAACATAGATTAATATTTTATATTCACATACATTTATATTTAAAAACGTATCAATCAATAAAAAAAAAACAATAGATAGCTGAGGTCTATCCCCATGAGGCTTTTCCTATAGACCCACATCACTGAAAATGCCTCCTAGAATAACAATGTGGTTTTGCTTTCCTCACAGAACGATTTGTTAGATCTGTGGGAAAGAACTACAAGACAGAGTTGCTAAAAGTATGAAAGGCCGAATGGTTAAATATTTTGACCTAAGCTATTGGCATATCCCACAGTCTGTACTATTCTTGTGGGTGATAACTGGGAGGGAATACGATTTGAATTCATTCATGTTTCAAGGGTGTGTGAAATGGAGAACCAGACAGGTCCATGTACCCTGTCCCTGAAAGTGGCCCTAAAGTAAATCACTTGAAGGGATTAGATCTCAGAGATTCTAGGTGGGGAATAGTCTGAGGTATGTCATCAGTCTGTCCATAGTCAAGTGGAGATAAAAGAAGCCCAACTAAACCAATTATTGACTGAGCACAGCACAACTGTGAATTAGCATAGGTTCTTTTCAAAAGACCCATCTGGAAAATAAACCCTGACTCAAGCTTTAGAGGAACTACTGTGAACTTGGTGGGCAGTGGAAGGAATCACAAAATGTAAAATACCTTAAATAAAAATGTATTGACTTCAAATAATTTTGTCTAATGTTACACATAATTTTGAAAAACACTTTACACTGTAGAAAAAGGAAAAGCAATAGAAACCCACCATCCAATTAAAAATGACCCAACTGAAAAACAAGAAAAGAATAAAAACAATTTGCAGACAAGATACAGATGTTCTAAAGCACATACGGAATATTGTTCATATGAATAAGTTCGATTAATAAAATAACAAGACATCAATTTTAGACCATCACCCTAGGTCAGAAAATACCAAGGGCTTGCAATTTTACCCTACCTGCAAGCTAACAAGTCAGCTTACCACAGTGTAAACACAATCTATATGGAAAACCCAAAAGAATCCACTCCCAAACTATTAGAAGTTATAGAGCAATTCAGTAATGTGGCAGAATACAAAATCAATGCTCAGAAATCAGTTGCATTTCTATACACAAATAATGAGACTGAAGAAAGAGAAATTAGGGAATCCATCCCATTTACAATAGCACCAAAAATCATATGCTACCTTGGAATTAACCAGAGACGTAAAGGATCTATATTCTAGAAACTACAAATCACTCTTGAAAGACATTGAAGAAGACACAAAAAGATGGAAAAATATTCCATGCTCATGCATCGGAAGAATTAACATAGTTAAAATGTCCATGCTACCCAGAGCAATCTACACTTTCAGTGCTATCCCGATCAAAATACCGATGACGTTTTTCAAAGAACTGGAACAAATATTCCTTAAATTTGTGTGGAACCAGAAAAGGCCCCGAATCTCCAAGGAATTGTTGAAAAGGAAAAACAAAGCTGGGGACATCACAAAGCCGGATTTCAAGCTGTACTACAAAGCTATGATCACAAAGACACATGGTACTGGCACAAAAACAGACACATAGACCAATGGAACAGAATACAGAACCCAGGAAAGGACCCTCGGCTCTTTGGGCAACTAATTTTTGACAAAACAGGAAAAAACATCCAGTGGAAAAAAGACAGTCTCTTCAATAAATGGTGCTGGGAAAATTGGACAGCTATATGCAAAAGAATGAAACTTGACCACTCTCTCACACCATACACAAAGATAAACTCTAAATGGATGAGGGACCTCGATGTGAGACAGGAATCCATCAAAATCCTAGAGGAGAACATAGGCAGCAACCTCTACGACATCAGCCACAGCAACCTTTTTCATGACACATCTCCAAAGGCAAGAGAAACAAAAGATAAAATGAACTTGTGGGACTTCATCAAGATAAAAAGCTTCTGCACAGCCAAGGAAACAGTCAAAAAAACTAAGAGGCAGCCCACGGAATGGGAGAATATATTTGCAAATGATGCTACAGATAAAAGACTGGTATCCAAGATCTACAAAGAACTTCTCAAACTCAATACGTGAGAAACAAATAAACAAATCATAAAATGGGCAGAAGATATGAACAGACACTTTTCCAATGATGACATACAAATGGCTAACAGACACATGAAAAAATGTTCAAAATCATTAGCCATCAGGGAAATTCAAATGAAAACCACACTAAGATACCACCTTACACCAGTTAGAATGGCAAAAATTGACAAGGCAAGAAACAACAATTGTTGGAGAGGATGTGGAGAAAGGGGATCCCTCCTACATTGTTGGTGGGAATGCAAGTTGGTGCAGCCACTCTGGAAGACAGTGTGGAGGTCCCTTAAAAAGTTAAAAATTGAGCTACCCTATGATCCAGCCATTGCACTACTGGGTATTTACCCCAAAGATACAGACGTAGTGAAGAGAAGGGCCATATGCACCCCAATGTTCATAGCAGCAGTGTCCACAATAGCTAAATCATGGAAGAAGCCGAGATGCCCTTCAACAGATGACTGGATTAAGAAGTTGTGGTCCAGAGGAGTTAAGATGGCGGAGGAGTAGGAGACACCGTTTTCAGCCGGTCCTCCGAGTCGAGCTGGATAGGTACCAGACCAGCCTAAACAACCACGGAACCAGCCTGAGACGCAGGAAGACGCATCTGGATCTCTACAAATGAACATCTCCAGCGCTGAGTATTGAGGTACGAAGCGGGGAGCCATGAAACTGTGCACAGATATCGGAAGATAAACGGAAGGGGGAGGGAGCCGCCGCGTTCGGGTGCCGGGAAGCGGTAGCCACTTGCACGGGAGAGCGGGCGTGGCTCGTGGTCGGCACCCGCAAATCAGCAGACTGAGACCTGGTCGGCACCCGCAAAACAGCAGACTGAGACCGTGAGCCGGGTGCGCGCGCCACCAGGCATCTCGCGTAACCCCGGAATCCCGGTGCGCTCACTGGATCCAGACTGAGACCGGGAGATCCGGTAGCGCGCGCGGGGCGGCTGGCGGCATTAGAAACACAAAGGACAGAGACTCGCCGGCCCTGGAAGTGAGGGCTGGGACGCCGGGTGTGGGGCGCACATCCCGGGAAGCTGCAGGGTTGAGCAGCACCAACAGTAACAGAGTTAAAGTGGCCAGAACATTAGTAGAGAACGGGCCGCGATCCCTCTGTTCCGTGACAGAGGCTGAGATTCGGCCGCTGCTGCCCTGACTCTCAGAAGAGGCACAGCAAACCGCCAGGGAAAGCCGCCAGAGAACAAAAGCCTGGAAATACCGGCTCAGGGAGTGCCCAACCCCATCCCCCCTCGCAGGGGACGCCGAGACTCTACCCAAACATGGCTGCCTGAGTATCGGCGCGGCAGGCCCCTCCCCCAGAACACAGAAGGCAGGCTGAAAAATCAAGAAGCCCACAACCCGGGCGCCTGGGTGGCGCAGTCATTGAGCGCCTGCCTTCGGCTTAGGGCGTGATCCAGGCGTTCCGGAAAGGAGTCCCTCATCGGGCTCCCCCGCTGGGAGCCTGCTTCTTCCTCTCCCACTCCCCTGCTTCTGTTCCCTCTCTCGCTGGTTGGCTGCCACATAAATAAATAAATAAAATCTTTAAAGAAGAAGCCCACATCCCTAAGATCCCTATAAAACAAGGGGCACGGCTTGGGACCCAGTCAATAATTTGGGCTCTGGAAACCCCGCAACCTCTCTTCATCAGAATGACAAGAAGGAGAAGCCCCCCCCAGCAAAGAAAAGACAGTGAGACTGTGGCCTCTGCCACAGAAATAATGGATATGGATGTAACCAAATTATCAGAAATGGAATTCAGAGTAACGATGGTCAAAATGATGAGTAGAATTGAAAAAAGTATAAACAAAAAGGTTACTGAGAATATAGAATCCCTAAGGACAGAAATGAGAGCGAATCTGACAGAAATTAAAAATTCTATGAGCCAAATGCAGGCAAAACTAGAGGCTCTGACAGCCAGGGTCGCAGAAGCAGAAGAAAGGGTTAGTGAATTGGAGGATGGGTTAATAGAGGAAAAAATGAAAATAGAAGATGGTCTTAAAAAAATCCATGCCCACGAATGTAGGTTACGGGAGATTACTGACTCAATGAAACGATCCAATGTCAGAATCATCGGCATCCCCGAGGGGGTGGAGAAAAACAGAGGTCTAGAAGAGATATTTGAACAAATTGTAGCTGAAAACTTCCCTAATCTAGCAAGGGAAACAAACATTCGTGTCCAAGAGGCAGAGAGGACCCCTCCCAAGCTCAACCACGACAAACCTACGCCACGTCACGTCATAGTGCATTTTGCAAATATTAGATGCAAGGATACAGTATTGAAAGCGGCCAGGGCAAAGAAATTTCTCACGTACCAAGGCAAAAGCATCAGAATTACGTCAGACCTGTCTACACAGACCTGGAATGAGAGAAAGGGTTGGGGGAGCATATTTAAAGCTCTTTCAGAGAAAAACATGCAGCCAAGGATCCTTTATCCAGCAAGGCTGTCATTCAGAATTGATGGAGAAATAAAGACATTTCAGAATCGCCAGTCACTAACCAATTTTGTAACTACGAAACCAGCCCTACAGGAGATATTAAGGGGGGTTCTATAAAAGTAAAAAGGCCCCAAGAGTGATACAGAACAGAAAGTCACAGCCAATACAAAAAAAAGACTTTACTGGCAACATGGCAACATTAAAATCATATCTATCAGTAATCAGTCTTAATGTAAATGGTTTGAACCATCCCATAAAACGCCACAGGGTTGCAGATTGGATAAAAAGAAATGACCCATCCATTTGCTGTCTACAAGAGACTCATTTCAAACCCAAAAATGCATTCAGACTGAGAGTAAGGGGATGGAGTACCATCTTTCACGCAAATGGTCCTCAAAAGAAAGCTGGGGTAGCAATTCTCATATCAGATAAATTGGATTTTAAACTACAGACTATAGTTAGAGATGCAGAAGGGCACTATATTATTCTTAAGGGAAGTATTCAACAAGTGGATATGACAATTATAAATATATATGCCCCCAACAGGGGAGCAGCAAGATACACAAGCCAACTCTTATCCAGAATAAAGAGACATATAAATGAAAATACATTAATAGTAGGGGACCTCAACACTCCACTATCAGAAATAGACAGAACACCCTGGCAAAAACTAAGCAAAGAATCAAAGGCTTTGAATGCCATACTCGACGAGTTGGACCTCATAGATATATATAGAACACTACACCCCAGAACCAAAGAATACTCATTCTATTCTAATGCCCATGGAACATTCTCAAGAATAGACCATGTTCTGGGACACAAAACAGGTCTCAACCGATACCAAAAGATTGAAATTATCCCCTGCATATTCTCAGACCACAACGCTCTGAAATTGGAACTCAACCACAAGGAAAAATTTGGAAGAAACTCAAACACTTGGAGACTAAGAACCATCCTGCTCAGGAATGACTCGATAAACCAGGAAATCAAAAATCAAATTAAACAATTTATGGAGACCAACGAGAATGAAAATACAACGGTCCAAAACCTATGGGATACTGCAAAGGCAGTCCTAAGGGGGAAATACATAGCCATCCAAGCCTCACTCAAAAGAATAGAAAAATCTAAAATGCAGTTTTTATATTCCCACCTCAAGAAGCTGGAACAGCAACAGAGGGACAGGCCTAATCCACGTACGAGGAAGCAGTTGACCAAAATTAGAGCTGAAATCAATCAAGCAGAAACCAGAAGTACAGTAGAGCAGATCAACAGGACTAGAAGCTGGTTCTTTGAGAGAATCAATAAAATTGACAGACCACTGGCAAGACTTATCCAAAAGAAAAGAGAAAGGACCCAGATTATTAAAATTATGAATGAAAAAGGAGAGGTCACGACGAGCACCATTGAAATTGGAAGGATTATTAGAAATTTTTATCAACAGCTATATGCCAATAAACTAAGCAATCTGGAAGAGATGGAATCCTTCCTGGAAACCTATAAACTACCAAGATTGAAACCGGAAGAAATTGATTCCTTAAACAGGCCAATTAATTATGAAGAAATTGAGTCAGTGATAAACAACCTTCCAAATAACAAAACTCCAGGCCCGGACGGTTTTCCTGGGGAATTCTACCAAACATTCAAAGAAGAAATAATACCTATTCTCCTAAAGCTATTTCAAAAAATAGAAACAGAAGGAAAGCTACCCAACTCATTCTATGAGGCCAATATTACCTTGATCCCCAAACCAGACAAAGACCCCCTCAAAAAGGAGAATTACAGACCGATTTCCCTAATGAATATGGATGCCAAAATCCTCAACAAGATACTTGCTAATAGAATCCAACAGTACATTAAAAGGATTATCCATCACGATCAAGTGGGATTCATACCTGGGATGCAAGCGTGGTTCAATATTCGCAAATCAATCAGCATGATACATCATATCAACAAGAAAAGACTCAGGAACCATATGATGCTCTCAATCGATGCCGAAAAAGCATTTGACAAAATACAGCATCCTTTCCTGATTAAAACCCTTCAGAGTGTAGGAATAGAAGGTACATTTCTCAATCTCATAAAAGCCATCTATGAAAAGCCTACTGCAAATATTATTCTCAATGGAGAAAAGCTGGAAGCCTTTCCCTTAAGATCAGGAACTCGACAAGGATGCCCACTCTCGCCACTATTATTCAACATAGTACTAGAAGTCCTTGCAACAGCAATCAGACGACAAAAAGGGATCAAAGGTATTCAAATTGGCAAAGAAGAAGTCAAAATGTCTCTCTTTGCAGATGACATGATACTCTATATGGAAAACCCAAAAGAAGCCACTCCCAAATTATTAGAAGTTATAGAGCAATTCAGTAACGTGGCAGGATACAAAATCAATGCTCAGAAATCAGTTGCATTTCTATACACGAATAACGAGACCGAAGAAAGAGAAATTAGGGAATCCATCCCATTTACAATAGCACCAAAAACCATACGTTACCTTGGAATTAACTTAACCAGAGACGTAAAGGACCTATATTCTAGAAACTATAAATCACTCTTGAAAGACATTAAGGAAGACACAAAAAGATGGAAAGATATTCCATGCTCATGGATCGGAAGAATTAACATAGTTAATATGTCCATGCTACCCAGAGCAATCTACACTTTCAATGCTATCCCGATCAAAATACCAAGGACATTTTTCAAAGAACTGGAACAAACAGTCCTTAAATTTGTATGGAAACAGAAAAGGCCCCGAATCTCCAAGGAACTGTTGAAAAGGAAAAACAAAGCTGGGGGCATCACAATGCCGGATTTCGAGCTGTACTACAAAGCTGTGATCACAAAGACAGCATGGTACTGGCACAAAAACAGACACATAGACCAATGGAACAGAATAGAGAGCCCAGAAATGGACCCTCGGCTCTTTGGGCAACTAGTATTTGATAAAGCAGGAAAAAACATCCGGTGGGAAAAAGACAGTCTCTTCAATAAATGGTGCTGGGAAAATTGGACAGCTACATGCAAAAGAATGAAACTTGACCACTATCTCACACCATACACAAAAATAAACTCCAAATGGATGAAAGACCTCAATGTGAGACAGGAATCTATCAAAATTCTAGAGGAGAACATAGGCAACAACCTCTACGACATCGGCCAAAGCAACCTTTTTCATGACACATCCCCAAAGGCAAGAGAAACAAAAGATAAAATCAATTTATGGGACTTCATCAAGATTAAAAGTTTCTGCACAGCCAAGGAAACAGTCAGAAAAACTAAGAGGCAGCCCACGGAATGGGAGAATATATTTGCAAATGACACTACAGATAAAGGACTGGTATCCAAGATCTACAAAGAACTTCTCAAACTCAATACACGAGAAACAAATAAACAAATCAAAAAATGGGCAGAAGATATGAACAGACACTTTTCCAATGAAGACATACAAATAGCTAACAGACACATGAAAAAATGTTCAAAATCATTAGCCATCAAGGAAATTCAAATCAAAACCACACTGAGATACCACCTTACGCCAGTTAGAATGGCAAAAATAGACAAGGCAAGAAACAACAATTGTTGGAGAGGATGTGGAGAAAGGGGATCCCTCCTACATTGTTGGTGGGAATGCAAGTTGGTACAGCCACTCTGGAAAACAGTGTGGAGGTCCCTTAAAAAGTTAAAAATTGAGCTACCCTATGATCCAGCCATTGCACTACTGGGTATTTACCCCAAAGATACAGACGTAGTGAAGAGAAGGGCCATATGCACCCCAATGTTCATAGCAGCAATGTCCACAATAGCTAAATCGTGGAAGGAGCCGAGATGCCCTTCAACAGATGACTGGATTAAGAAGTTGTGGTCCATATATACAATGGAATATTACTCGCTATCAGAAAGAACGAGTTCTCAACATTTGCTACAACATGGACAGCACTGGAGGAGATAATGCTAAGTGAAATAAGTCAAGCAGAGAAAGACAACTATCATATGATTTCTCTCATCTATGGAACATAAGAACTAGGATGATCAGTAGGGGAAGAAAGGGATAAAGAAAGGGGGGGGTAATCAGAAGGGGGAATGAAACATGAGAGACTATGGACTATGAGAAACAAACTGAGGACTTCAGAGGGGAGGGGGGTGGGGGAATGGGATAGACCGGTGATGGGTAGTAAGGAGGGCACGTATTGCATGGTGCACTGGGTGTTATACACAACTAATGAATCATCGAGCCTTACATCGGAAACCGGGGATGTACTGTATGGTGACTAACATAATATAATAAAAAATCATTAAAAAAAAAAAAAAGTTGTGGTCCATATATACAATGGAATATTACTCAGCTATCAAAAAGAACGATTTCTCAACATTTGCTGCAACATGGACAGCACTGGAGGAGATAATGCTAAGTGAAATAAGTCAAGCAGAGAAAGACAATTATCATATGATTTCTTTCATCTCTGGAACATAAGAACTAGGAAGATCTGTAGGAGAAGAAAGGGATAAAGAAAGGAGGGGTAATCAGAAGGGGGAATGAAGCATGAGAGACTATGGACTCTGAAGAACAAACTGAGGGCTTCAGAGGGGAGGGGGGTGGGGGATGGGATAGGCTGGTGATGGGTGGTGGGGAGGGCACGTATTGCATGGTGCACTGGGTGTTATACGCAACTAATGAATCATCGAACTTTACATCAAAATTCTAATGATGTGATGTACTGTATGGTGACTAACATAATATAATAAAAAAGTATTTTAAAAAAATAAATAAATAAACACATTCTGACAGAAGAATATAAGACCCCCTAAAAACAAAAAGGTGCTCTGATCAGCTAAACATGCATAAAATCTGTTTGGTGCTTATGTTCCTATTTTAAGCAATTAATTAACATTCCAGTATATGCATCAGTCTCTTAGAGGTTTGGTTAGTATGAGTTGATTGCCAAGTATATAATCAACTCTGAATATTGATTAACTGATACAGTGAAACACTTGGACTTCCAAGCCTAGGATCAGAGTCAGGACCCATAGTGATTATACCAAGATATGGTCAGCCTGCTAGACAGCAGTCTTTCCCAAAGACATCTATCTCCCTGACCCCTTGTGCACCTTTATCAAACCAAAACATCTTCAGCTGTTCCGGTCTTGAGATCATTTTCAACCCCTGTCATTATCATGTCATTTTCAGTTTGTTAGTACCTGTTAAAAAGAATCATCCAAACTGGAACACACCACTATAGATGCAATCTGAATAGCACAGAACATAGCATACGTACTGCACCCTAGTTTTGCATAAATGTATCCTAAATATGAACTGGCTTTTTCTTCCCAGGTCTTTTTCACGTGCAAAGGAAGCAGATGAGAGCTTGCACTGTGGAATCAGACTTCCTAAGTTTGAATTCTTACTCTGCTGAATGTAATGTTGGGAAAGTTACTTAATGTCTCTAAACCTTAGTTTTCCTACCTGTAAAATAGGAGTGATAATAATACCTATCTCAAAATGTTGTTGTGAGGATTAGGTAAGTTACCTCCAAAGAAACACTTGGCACAATTGAGGCTATTTATTTCCCATGCATCCCATAGTGTATTGGATAGACAACATTTTACTTAACTTCACAGGAATGCTGTGATGTTTATGTTACTGCATCCACTTCACAGATGGGAAATCTGAGTTTCATAGAGTTGAAGTTCTATCTCTTGCACAATGTAGGGACATTCTTCCCCTTCCTGCATTTCAACATTTTTTAAGCCTTCACACAGTATAATGAGGAGGTTAAGAGTGCGGGCTCCCAAGGCAGACTACCTTGTTTGATGATCTTGAATAAGTTAGTCTTTATATGATCTGAGACAAGTTACTTAACTTCTCCAAGCCTCTGTTTCCCTATCTGTACAATAAGAATTTTAATAAGCAATACCTACCTCAGAGATTTCAGGACTGATTAAATGAGATAACCACTGAATAGTGTCTACCCATTGACTAGTACATAACAGATGTTAGCTGTATAATTCCCACTCCAATTCACCTGCTGGTTCCAGCCAGGCTTGCTTAGGAAACCATCCTTGAGTATTTCTAGGGATTTGCATCAAAGTTACAAAATATCTCTGAACTTTCTTAAATATATATTTTCCTGTATCTAAGATATGTCAGATTACATCTAGAGTTCTTTTCCTCACTTTTACGAATTCCAGGATTATAGGGTTAAAAAGAGGGAGAAATAAAAGCCATCATAACTCATAAAATGCATAAGACGCAGAAATAACAGAAAGTTGACCAGCTATGACTCATCAAGGGGAACTCGTGCCAGTTCCTACCGGTATATCACAATTCACTTCCTACATTGCTCAGCCCTCTGTGTTTATCGCCTGTAACTCACTTTTGAGGGCACTGATTCCAAAATATTCTTTTAGCTATCAACCCAGCTGCCAGGAGCTCCCCCACCCCAACACTTCACAAAATTGGTTTGGATAACTAAGCTTTCAATATTTTAAGGCTGAAGGAAAAGGATCTCATAATTCCTACATAATCTTCATAAGATATTTATTACTTGTGCCCATTTTACTGCTGAGGAAGGCGGGGCTTCTTGAGGCCATTATTTGTATTTTACCCAAAGTCAGAGAGTTGATTAGGGGCGGAGATGAGAGCTGACCCGGTCTCCCACTGTGCCACTCCAGACGGAAGCAGTCTATGGGCAGCAACAGCCATGGTTCCCAAACTGGTCCTCCAGCCACTTGCCACTCACCTCAGCTTTGCAGGATCATCCTGCCTCCTCAATTTTACTTTCTTTTTAAGTCAGTGCATGTTTTGCTACCTAAATAAATTTAGAGAATACTAGTCTAAACAGTATCAGCTGTGAAATCACAGGCTTTATACACTGTGTATATATTGTGTAATACGTCTTTTAAAGTGTATTCATTTCCAAAGCCTGCCATAACGAATTATAACAAAGTGGGTGGGTTCAAACAACAAAAATTTATTCTTTCATAGTTCAGGAGACCAGAAGGTCAAAATAAATGTATCATTAGAGTGGGTTACTTCCGGAGTTTCTGAGGGAGAAACTGTCCCACATCCCTCTCCTAGCTTCTTGATGTTCCTTGGCTTGTAGACACATCACTCCAACCATTTTCTCTATATGTCTGTGTCCAAATCTCCTTCTCCTTTCTCTTATAAAGATGCCAGTCATTGGATTGAAGGCCCACCCTAAACCTAGGATTATTTCATCTCAAGATCCTTAATTAACTGGGGCGCCTGGGTGGTGCAGTTGTTAAGCGTCTGCCTTCGGCTCAGGGCGTGATCCCGGCGTTATGGGATCGAGCCCCACATCAGGCTCCTCCGCTATGAGCCTGCTTCTTCCTCTCCCACTCCCCCTGCTTGTGTTCCCTCTCTAGCTGGCTGTCTCTATCTCTGTCAAATAAATAAATAAAATCTTTGGAAAAAAAAAAAAGATCCTTAATTAACTACATCTGAAAAGACCTTATTTCCAAATAAGGTCACACTCGGGTTCTGGGTAGACATGAATTTTGAGAAAGACACTACTAGACCCACTACAACAAGTAAATAGTAATTACAATTTTTTGAAAGTTTATCTATATACCACCTAAAATCATCTTGCATCCTGCTACTGGTTTGCAAACCACCCTATGGAGACCCTGGTGCACACCTTTAACAGCCCTTGGGCACCTCTCCTAGTTTTAAAAGCAGGAGATTTTACAGTCAAGATGGTTGCATTTCCTTTACTGCATTTGAACCAATGTATGTTTTGGTAAATCAAGATGTTCCCCTAGATAGAGCTGATTTTCTGGTTTTGAGAACTCAGGAAATGTTATTAATAATAGGTTGTTTCAAGTGCTATTTCAAGAAGGTAGATGTAGCTTATTGCATGATTCATTGTTTTCTGAAATTAGTAGCCGTACACATACAGGTCTCTGTGGGATCCTATTTGGAGATTTATTAAGTCTTCTCTCCATAGAGACAACCAAAGAATCTTAAGATGGATTTGCAATTTAAAAGAGGCCATTGGGTAACACTGGATATTATGAAACGCCATTTTGTGCAGGAAGACAGGCTGCCTAAGAACACTGTGAGCAGCAATCCAGGGTAAGCCCAAACTTTCAGTCCAGAGAAGGACGGAAAGGATTTATTCTCAGCAGCCTTTATGGACCTAGATTTCCATGTGAATCACAGGTTGAATAAACTTGGGTTTTTCCATTTGAGATAATATTCAAATGACCTTACTCTTCTAAATGCACAGACATCAGCTCTTTCTAAAAAGTATGCATTGGATAATGAAAATTAAAGATCTCAGGAAAGCCTTTTTTATTGATCACTTCTTATTTTTAGTTTAGATTTTTTTTTGCTCTAAAATATTAAAAATGACCATTTATCAAAAACATACGAGGGGAAACTCTCTTGAATGAAAAATTATCAGATGGTGAAGATCAAGAATTATAAGGGTTCCATGCAAACTATTATAAAAGATGCATAAGAGCAGATGCTATGCCTGGAAACATCTAAATAAGCACATTTCCATAAACACATATGGTGTAGGAGCTTTCGTATACACACCTTAGTGTTTATACCAAGTTAAATAATTCAAGATGGTATAAGCAGCTTACAGAAATGTGATGAAATTGGGTTGTGGCCATGACAAATAACCTAAACAAAAGAAACAACAACAAAACCCACTTAGACAAGAGGAGGTGGAGAAGGTCCCAAAACCGAAAGGTTCAGTATTTGTTGGCAAAAACTCAAAGTACAAGATGTTACTAATCCATACCTTGTATTTTCATCTTAAAAAAGCAACCCAAATTTTCACATATAAATGGGTGCTGTTCTTCAAATGGTATTTGCCACTATGTGACTCAGTATCACCCAACATTATCACCAACATAGACAGCTTCGTGAAACTTCTTTGCAGAATTTCCTTAGAGATTGACCACTCACCTCACAAGAAAATGTGTTCTTTTACTTTTTTAAAAAACTTTTTTATTATGTTATGTTAGTCACCATACAGTACATCATTGGATTTTGATGTAAAGTTCCATGATTCACTGTTTGCATATAACACCCAGTGCTCCATGCAATACGTGCCCTCCTTAATACCCATCACTGGGCTAGCCCATCCCCTCACCCCCTCCCCTCTGAAACCCTCAGTTTGTGTTCTTTTACGTTTTAATCTTCCCCAGGTTTTCAGGATGTGAATTGCCAAATGAATAGGAAGGCTTCGGAAGGTCAAAGACAAGCATCTCCAAATGAAAATATTGCTTTGCGAGAAATGTATATTTTTTAGAGATTTATTTATTTATTTTAGAAAGAGAGAGACCGCGTGAGCGTGGGGTGGGGGGACGGGCAGAGGGAGAGGAAGAGAGAAACTCAAGCAGACTCCACTCTGACTACTCAATCTCAGGACCAGAGGTCACGACCTGAGCTGAAACCAAGAGTCAGACACTTAACCAACTGCACCACCTGGGCCCCAAATGTACATTTTTTAAAAGTTAATTTTTTTTAGTCATCTCCACACCCAACGTGGGGCTCAAAGTCACAACCCCAAGATCAAGAGTCGCATGCTCTTACAACTGAGCCAGCCACGTGCCCCCAGAAATACACATTTTTAACAGGAGACAGGCAGCATTCTGATAAGCCTTTACAGGGTAGGAAGCAGCAGGAAGCAGGAAGGGGGAGGGGGGGAGGACCCACTGGAGGAAAAATTGAGAATGAGAAAGAAATTTTCATGCTATTTATCCCTATCGGGGGTTCTAAGCAGGTGTCAATGTACTAAAAGCTCTATGGAAACACTTGTTTAACTTGGTTCAGTCTATCCTTTCTCAAACTGACTTGACTGTGAATCCCTGTCTTCATGTAACAATTTCTAACATCCAAGTTCTACAGGATGTGTTTTGGGGAATACAGTGGCCTAAGACAGATCTAAGGCAGCCCCCATGATTCTCACCTCCTGGTACTCCCATCTTTGTGTTGTCCTCTCCCACATTTAATAGAGTCAACTTGTGTAATGAAAATGATACTGCAGAAATGATAGAGCATAACTTTTGAAGCTGGGCCATTAGAGACATTGTGGCTTTCACCTTGCACTCACTTCAACTGCTCACTCTGGGAAAAGCTGGCTACCATGTCATGAGGACACTCAAGATACCTGTGGAGAGGCCCACATGTGGAGGGACTGAACCCCATGTGAGTGACCCATTTCGGAAGTGAATCCTGCAGCCTCAGTCAAGAACTCAAATGACTCTAGCCCCAACTGACAACTTGACTGCAACCTCAGGAGGGACCCTGAGCCAGAACCAGTCCCCTAAGCCAGTCCTGAATTTCAAAACACAGAGACTATGAGAGATCATAAACATTGATTGCTGTTTAAGCCACTAAGTTGGGGAGTAACTTGTTACACAGCAAAAGATAACTAGTACAAAGAATATTAACCTAAAGCATTTGGTATCAATCATTTTGGTTTGTCATTTAGTAAGCATGAAGCTGTAGTGTGGAATATGTTTTTACATCATGTTACCTCCCCAGACACCATTAATTGCTTAAGGGATGGACTCATACTTAAAGCCAAGCCAATCAGGGTCATTCCTTAGGATTTTTGTAACTGAAGCTGAACAAAGAGATTTATTCTCTAGTGGTAAGGACAAGAGATATGAGACTCAGGAGCTGCTGGTGGCCATATTTCATGCCGTGTAAAGAAAGCTTTTCTTTTTTTTTTTTTTTTAAGATTTTATTTATTTGTCAGCGAGAGAGAGAGTGGCAGGCAGAGGGAGAATCAGGTTCCCCGCTGAGCAAGGAGCCCGATGCAGGACTTGATCCCAGGATCCTGGGATCATACTTGAGCTGAAGGCAGACACTTAATTGGCTGAGCCACCCAGGCATCCCAAAGAAAAAGCTTTCTAAGAGAAAGAATTTGACAACACAGAGTGAAGTGGGGTTGAGAGATTGAGAAAAAAAGTACCTGGCAGCATTCTGTTCCCTAGTTCTAGCGACCGCTGATACTATCTGCCCCTCACCCTTCTCAGTGTGAGCCTTCCAATAAATTCCCCTTTTGGGGGTGCCTGGGCGGCTCAGTCATTGAGCATCTAACTCTTGTTTTGGCTCAGGTCATAATCTCAGCTATGAGACTGAGCCCCACTTCAGGCTCCATGGTCAGCAGAGAATCTGCACAAGATTCTTTCCCCTCCTTCTCCCTCCCCTCCTGTCCCTCCCTCTGTTCCTCCTTCTGCTTTTTCCTCTCTCAAATAAATAAATAAAATAATTTTTTTAAATCCCCTTCTTGCCTCAGTTGGTTTAAGTTGGTTTTCTAAACCTTGCCTCCAAAAGAATCTTGGCTGATACACTCCCCCATACCTTCACGCTTCCCTAACACAGCACTGGTAACACGAGGCTGTAACTGCTATTGCTTATCGACCTCTCTGTCCACAGTGATCTTCAGTGCACACCATTCTGCCCTTCTCTGGAAACTACACTCAACAGACAGGGTAGGACGCTGACGACCATGTCTGTACGTTACAACCTTGGGCCCTGAACATAGTTGAGTCACTCAAGGTGAACCAGTCAGATTCTCCCTTTCAAAATCTGGAACTGATACCCACAGAGATTGGACACAGAAACCCCTTTGCACTAACAAGAGCATTCCCAGAGGAGGTGGTTAACCTCCAGCTAGCAAGGTGCCCCAAGCTGCCTTAGTCCCTGTGAATTCTCTAAGAACCTCTAGTATTCTTCCAACAAGCCTGCAAGGACATTTTGCTTCCTAAAGGCAAAACAAACTTGACTAATACATGCCCTCACTTACTGCAATCTCCATGTGAGCAGGGACAACTTGTTCATTGTTGTATCTCCAGAGCCAGCACAGCCCCTGGTACACAGTCAGAATTCACTAAATATTTTATGAATGACTGAAGCTCACTGCACTTGGTGGGAGATGCTCTTCTTCCCACCTAGTTGGCTAAATCTTGATTGTTTTTATTCTCTTGTCATCAAGGCCCTGAACTCTTCTGTCCTGGCCTTGGTTCTCCCTGTGCTATCAGCTATAGGGACCCATGAGTCCTTCGTAAGCAGTACATCACATCCCTGATCAGGGTTGCACTTTAGATACTAGAGGTCCTAGGCCTCCGATCATCCAGGAAGCTTTATCTTTGACTGCATGCCCAGGGTGGTCACCAGTCCTGTCATCCTGTTTTTACTGTGCAACTTATCTGTGCTGAGCTAGAACCATGCTGTCCAGATCGTTTCCACAGCCAAAGCTGGTCTTATCCTGACAATGCCATATTTTCAGCAGGCTCTTACCCTTAGATCTTATTATTCCTCTGATCTTTGCTCTCAGTAGTCTACAAGGGGCTTTTTAGTATGACCCATTGCCTTGGTTGGGGAAGAATGAGTTTCAGGGAAATCTCTGCATTTCAGAGAACCATCCTTCTAAGAACAGACTTTGTATATGAATAGAATAAGAGTTGATGGGGAATGGGACAGAGCATGGGAATTATAAATCAAGTTCAGGAGCTTCTAATTGCAAGAAGAGGAGCTAAGAAACTGTGGTTAGCAGAGGACAAAGAAGCAAAGTGTGGTGGGCAATTGTTGAATTGACTACCTAAAATTCATTCCCCATTTTCTCCTGTTTCTAAAAGTACCCAGAGTTTCATTTGGGAGCTGCTCCTCTATGCTTAGCTATGGAGGGAACTGATACCCCTTTAGCCCCAGGCCCAAAGAGTCTGAGCCAATCACCTTTTACCTCAGTGAACAATCATCTTGTGGCATTTCTCTGGTCATGGACCCTGATGAGCACATTATCTAAACTGGCTTAATCAGATTGAAGCCCAGCATTTTCTTTGATATTTGGAGGGAAAAAATCTATCTTTCTCTGACACATTAGAAATATGTAGACTCAGGAGCTGTTGGCAGCCATCTTGCACCCATGAGGGCAGACAGCCTTTGGATAAAGATGGCACCATGAAAGATGGAGTTGAAAATGAAAATGAATTGGGGGAGGGTGCCTGGCTGGCTCAGTCAGTTGAGCATGCAATTCTTGATCACTGGGTGGTGAGTTCAAGCCCCACATTGGGCATAGAGTTTACAAAAACAGAAAGAAAGAAGGAAGGAAGGAAGGAAGGAAGGAAGGAAGGAAGGAAGGAAGGAAGGAAGGAAGGAAGGAAGGAAGGAAGGAAATGAACTGGGACACCTGGCTGGCCCAGTCCATGGAGCATGTGACTCTTGGTCTCAGGGTCCTACAGTTTGAGGCCCACACTGGGGGTAGAGTCTACTTATAAAAAAAATTTTTTTTTAAATGAACTAAGTCCTCAGTGATGTCTTTCAGCTCCTAAATCAAACTAACCTGGAAGGCCATTCTACATCTGGACTTGGCAGCGACATAAGCCAATAAATACTTTAAGAGGTTAGAGTTTGAGTTCAGTTTTCTGATACTTAACCTCTACAAAGTACGAACCAACTAACTAGCAAGCACCACATGCTAGAGTCTAGGCAGAACCATAGGGATGGTCTTCTACTATAGAAAGGACTTTTCCACAGTCTCTCAGCCCTGCCCCTCAGTAGGTATAAACCCACTGGTTTTAAAAGAGAAGACTTAGAGCCCCAGAGCTGACAGAAATTCAAAGAATAGTTGAAACGGATGTAGTAATCCTAAAGCTTAGCAGCAAAGAATGCCTTGTGATTTGAGCTACATTTAAAATTGCCACATCTAGTATGCTTTATTTAAAGTGTAGTTTATTCCAAACTGAGGGCCTCAGAGGGGAGGGGGGTGGGGGAATGGGATAGACCGGTGATGGGTAGTAAGGAGGGCACGTATTGCATGGTGCACTGGGTGTTATACACAACTAATGAATCATCGAGCCTCACATAGGAAACCGGGGATGTACAAAAAAAAATAAAATAAAATAAAGTGTGGTTTATTCAAAAGCAAATAAAAATTTACTAGCTGAACTTATTTCCAAGTTTAAATGTTGGGAACTGACAGAGGTTATTACCTTCTTCTGAACTATAGAGAATTTAGGAGTTTCTTGGGTTTGTCCAGTTTATTAGAAGGGAGTTTTTGAGGAAGGAAAAAAAGATCTTCAACATATACAGGAAAATAAAGAAAGTCATTTGTTTTCCTGAAATCCCAGCAAGTTGGAAGCAAGGTAGGATGCATGTGTCCTTCTAGTGAACTCTCTCCCACAGCCCTGCATTTGATCCCTCTCTGGGCGTGTTCCACTTCCCCTACCTAACAGCCTTTGATAAAACTGGCCTCATGAAAGGTTGTACCTAGTGAACACTTGAGGAGAGTAATTCTGCAACAGGCTGTGAGCCAGAGATTGGGCAGGGCTGTTGGAACCCAGGCAGGCCTTTTATCCCTTTGGGCCCTGGTCCCATTCCCTTTACCAGTGCCCTCCCGCTCACCTTTCCATTCTCTGCTGGGACCTTGATCCACATAGTATTGTGATTCCCCTCATTTCCAACTTCTTTTCTCCTGACTCTTCCACTTAATCTATAAATATGCTCAAATTGTTCCTCGTCCTAAAGAAGAAAAGGGAGGAGGGGAAAAGGGAGGGAGAAAAACAGAAAACACAAGCCTCCCGTACCAGGTTGAGTAGCGCTCTCCCGCAAATCCATGTCTACCTGGAAACTCAGAATGTGATTTTATTTGGAAACAGGGTCCTTGCAGATGTAAGCAGTTAAATTAAGATGAGATCATACTGGATTAGGGTGATACCTAATCTAATGACTGGTATCCTTATAAGAGAAAACAGAGACCCAGAGGAGACACACAAGGAGAATACCATGTGAGACACTGGCAAAAATTGGAGGGATATATCTACAAGCCAAGGAATGCCAAAGATTGCCAGCAACCACTGGAAGCTCGGAAGAGGCAAGGAAGGACCCTCCCCTAGAGCCTTCAGAGAGAGCCTGGCCCTACCAATATCTTGATTTCAGACTTCTATCCTCCAGAACTATGTGACTAAATTTCTGTTGTTTTAAGGCACCCAGTTTGCAGTAATTTGTTATGTTAGCTCTAGGAAACCAATACACTTCCCATTTTGTTATTTTTCTTCTTGCTCATCTGAACTTCTAATTTTTCTACAAATGGACGTGGATTATTTGGACAACAAAAGCTTAAAAATTCCAAACCCTTCCTTAATTCTGCATCCCCTTGCTCCTTCCCTTCTCTCAAAGGCTATCTACACTCACTATTTCTACTTGCTTGCCTCTCAAGCCCCACTCAACCCACCCACTGCTCTGGCTTCTGCCCTCACCCTCCAGTGAAACTGCCCCAGCAAAGTCTCCATGCTGCCAAATCTCCCGATTTTTAACCTTTCTTATTGACTCTCTCTGACACATTTGTCACATACGCTTGCCTTCTTAAAAAGCTCTCCCTCTAACAATGCACATCACAGAGTATTTACAGCAATTAAAAACTATCGGTTAGATGAACATACATCACAGCAGACATGGGCAGAATTTAAAACATAATGTTTAGTGAGAAAAGTAAGAAATGGAAAGAGCTCTCTAACATCTCATTTATACAAACTAAAAATATAAACACAAAGCATCAATATACATTTTTTTCAAATACATTAGAATGGTTTCCCACATGGTGATGGGGACAAAAGGAATAAATAAAGAGTAAGGTCTTACACAGACCAGTGAGCTATTCATAGTATGCCACGAATTAGAGAGTACAGTTGACTCAATCCTCTACACCTGGGGTCACCTCTCCTACCCCAAGAAAAACCCATCTCTCTTCCCTGGACTTTCATGATGGCACGCTCACCTATTTCCCCCCTCCCCTTTTATTTTCTTTCCATAAGTATTGTATTTCCTCAGGGTTCCTTCTGTTCTTGCTTAGTCTCCCACAACTAGGCCTTCAATTATCATCAAAGGATGATGACTCCCATATCTATATTTCTAAATCCAGGTCCATAAATCCAACTAACTTATATACCAGGAATACATGTTCACCAATTTATCAGAGCTAAGATGAGCTTCATAACCACAAAGTAGTAGCTTAGATTAAAATCCAGAGTCAGCCTTACACAGGTTAAGAGTGTGGTGTGATACAAGACACAAAAATATAAGGCTCTCCTTTCATTTTTCACCTGGCCTTTTACTGCTTACTTACTATCAGGCAAGCAGGTAGACACTGGGCTTATTTCACCTAAACAGTAGCTGCTATAACACATAAATCCTAACATCTCAGCGTCATAGTATAATCAAAGTTATTTCTCACTCACATCACAGATCAATGCAAGTGAAACTGGTGGGGCAATTATCCTTCATCATTGATCTAGGGATGGGGGCTGCTTCTAGTGACATCACCCAGTTTAATGTATAGCACCCAAAGTCAACCCTGCGGGAAGTGGCCACACCAGCCATCCAGAAGAAGAAACTAGGACTGAAGATTGTCCCTGAGAGATTTTTATTTAACAGACCTGTATGTGATCACCTCTGCCCATATTCCATTGGGCAAAACTCAATACAGGGCCACATTTAACTGCAGAGGAAACTGGAAAATATGGTCTAGCCATGTGCCCAGAAAGAAGAGGAAATAATTCAGGCAGACAGAGCAATCTCTTCCACAGTGCTTTTCCTGCATTATCTCACTTACTCTTTCCACAACTACATTATTATCTCTATTTTACCAATTAGAAAATCAAGTCAGAGAGAAAGTGAACAACAAGCCTCAAACACTCAACACGCTGAAGTATTTTCTCCTGGCCAGGCTTACCATTCAGGCAGCCAACCAGAGCTGCAAGATCTGATTGCCAGAATAAATCTACTTACATACACAACTTGTTGCTAAAATCCTTGAAGATGGCATGAACTTCATTTAGGAAATAGTGGATAGTCCAAGAGTCACAATTACCAATCTCTTTCTTCCTCCCTCTTTCAGAGTTGAGCACTTGAACACAGTGATATACAAATGACTGGTACAGAATTCTCTTCCTGTGTAATACTGGCTGGGTGCTGTGTTTTGATGGTCTTGGTTTAGAGCCATATTCCTTATTCATTATGTTCAGGTACCTTTCCTTTCAATGAAAGATAAATGATTCACCTCACCAGCTGAGAGCTGACATCTAAGCATTGTTCCATGCACTGAACTCCAAAAAGCAGTTTTAAATTTTTTGAAATAATACACTTGATTTATAACCTCTTTTAATTTCTAGTAGTGCTGAACCTAATGAAGGTCTTTACCTCCCTCTTAAAGTCTGACCATTATGTTGACATCAGTTACATTATTCATAATTCTTCATACAAGACTTCCCACCAATAACCCAGTGTGAGAATAGACCAGAATGACCTTGTAGAGAAAAAAGAAAAAATGTTACATTTGTTTATTCTGTTCTCATAATGAGACACTGGAGTTAGTGGGCATCTGGAGAACTTGGAAGTTGTCTGCCAAAAGAAAATAATTTCCATTTTGTAAACTTGACACAAGCCATGTGTACCCTTGTCTCTCAGAGTCATGTTTTATAAACCTCTTTTAACCAAACCAAAAAAAATGGGGTTAAAGCTATCCCACTGCTCCAACACAGTGGAAAGGAGACAGTCCTTGCCCTGCTGGAAAACAGAGGGGCTCTTTTGCAGGTAACAAAGGTACAGGGAATCTCAATGAAATTTCCCCTTGGGGCCTACAGTATAAACACTGACACTAGACCACTGTCTCATTCAACTTTATGTTTCCACAATGCTTCACACTTAAGAAGTGCATGAGTATTGGGGCGCCTGGGTTGCTCAGTTGGTTAAGCGTCTGACTCTTGATTTCAGCTCAGGTAATGATCTCAGGGTTGTGGGATCAAGTTCCATGTCAGGCTCCATGCTAAGCACAGAGTCTGCTTGTCCCTCTCCCTCTACTCCTCCCCTTGCATGCTCTCTCTCTCTCAAATAAATAAATAAATAAATAATAGAAGTGCATGAGTGTTAAAAATATTAGAATTATTTAGTGTTAGGCCATTTCATCTTATAAAATCAAAACTTTGGAACTCTGTAAAAATTCAGCAGACTTATTCAGAATACTATTCCTTTATTACCGAGACAATAAAAATGGGATTGTGTTTTCACATTTTCAGGAATTTGGTATGAGAAAATTATTAACAAACTGCAAGGAAATTATTTTAATATAATTTCTTGCAATTGATTTTTATGAGACTAAAAATTTTTCTACCCTCCTCATTATCGAAACTTAAAAAAAGTCAATTAACAAAATCTTTGGAAACCAAAATGCGATTTAGGTTTTGTTTTGTCAGGCAGGTCTTAAGTTCCTAGAAAAAAATATACTGAATCAACGGGCCTACTTAAGTAACATACATCATCTGTTTTTCCTCTCTGACAGGTTTCACTCCTTGATGATTTCTATGGCTTAAATCCTAGTATTGTACTAATTTCAACAGTCTGGAAGCTTCCTCTGACTCTTCTGATTTAAGCGTTCCAAGTGTTACAACTTGGTTTAAAACACAAACTTGAAACCACAAATACATACACACACACACACACATTCTCCTTTCCAGAGCTCTCCTAATAATCTCATTTATTTTCAAGGAGATTGGCAGCTCCAAGGGAATCTTCATTTTCTCTCTATGTTTGGTTGTCCAGGAATGCCAAGCACGCCCTCGTAGATGTTGGACAGGCGTGTCAGCCTGGCAGCACAGGCCCTGGCTGAGTAACTGCCATAAGACTGCCATGAAAAACAGCACCCCCACCTCCCCTCCCACAGACACAAAGTCAGCCTGAACCAGCTTTGTAACCTAGACTAGGATCCAAACTTCCAGCCCAGAGTAAACCAATTTCTCCAGACCAGGCACCTAGGATTTCTTCTGACCTGGAATGATGCAGGAGTTGGCAAGTGAAAATCCATCAACCTAAACTGATCTAAACCAGGAGCTGCCTCTGACTTAAACCAGCATTTACTCTTCCTCCAATGACTTAATCAGCCTCTGATAAAATTAATCAGAGACTCAAGTGGTCTACTTGAGAGACTCTACTCTAATCAGAGACTCTACTCATTTGAATGTACTCCCTACAGCAAAAGTATTCTGTATGGTGCTATAATGGTGGGTACATACCATCACATTTATCCAAACATATAGAGTGAATCCTAATGTAAACCATGGACTTGGGATGATAATGACGTGTCCATGGAGGTTCATCAGTTGTAACAGATGTACCACTCTGGCTCTGGATGCTGATAGTGGGGGAGATTGTGCATGTGAGGGAGGAGGGGGGACAGGGGAAGGCAAAGTATTCTCTGCACTTTCCAATCAATTTTGCTATGAACCCAAACTGCTTTAAAAAATAAAGTCTAGGGGTGCCTGGGTGGCTCAGTCATAGGGTATCTGCCTTCACCTCAGGTCATGATCCCAGCGCCCTGGGATCCAGCCCACGTCGGGCTCCCTGCTCAGCTCCCCGCTACTTTTGTGTTCCCTCTCTCGCTGTCTCTCTCTCTGTGTTAAATAAATAAATAAAATCTTAAATAAATAAATAAATTCTATTAAAAAATAATAATAAATAGGGATGCCTGGGTGACTCAGTCAGTTAAGCATCTGCCTTTGGCTCAGGTCCTTGATCCTGGGATCAAGTCCTACATCAGGCTCCTTGCTCAGTGGGGAGCTTGCTTCTCCCTCTGCCTGCTTCTACCCCTGCTTGTGCTCTCTCTCTCTCTCACAAATAAGTAAATAAAATCTTAAAGTAATAACAGTAGATAAATAAACTCCCTAAATATCCCATTGGCAATATATACTAATATTTAATTGAGTGCTATTGTGTTACAGTAATTAAAATTATAACCTGGGATGACTTTTTCAAAGATTAATTATTTTTTTTAAAGAGAGAGAACACAGGGCAGGTAGGGGGCCAGAGGAAGAGGGAGAGAGAGAATCTCCAGCAGACTCCCCTCGGAGCACAGAGCCCAGCAATATGGTGCTCGATCTCACAACCCTGAGATCATGACCTGAGCTGAAACCAAGAGTCAGACGCCTAACAAACTGAGCCACCCAGGTGCCCCTATTTGATATTTTTTAAACTTTGATTTTCCACATGTGGATTACATGGATCGAAAAATTTAATCTTATGAATTATACTTTATAGTATAAAATTTAGAAACACAGATAAAAAGAAAATGAGGGGGCACCTGGATGGCTCAGTTGGGTAAGTGGCTGCCTTTGGCTCAGGTCTGGGATGGGGCCCCAAGTTGAGTCAGGCTTCCTCCCCTCCTCCCTGCTTGTGTTCTCTCTCTCTCTCTCTCTAACAAATAAATCAAATCTTTTAAAAAAAGAAAATGGGGAAAAAAATATTTTCTCACCATCCAGATGTACATCATTCTCTTTCCTATATTATATGTAACAGGACGATTTCTAAAATACTGATTTTTTTTGCTTTCTGTTTGTTGCTTCCCACCCTCAGCTAGATGGGTGGGCACCCAATGCTTTAGACATTTTTAGCAGAAGTTCTAAAGAGAACACACCATGTGTATATTTTTTTCTTTTAATACCAAAAGCCATATTGCAGTGTAAAATAGAAACCACTGGAAAGGATATGCAAATAGTTGGAAACAGTTTTCACTGGCCCCTCCCCTACTCTACCACCCATTCCCTGACTAGTTAAGATCCTCTGAGCTGGAAAATGTGAGGAGAGTCAAAAGAGGAAGCAAGGTCAAGTACGGAGTATAGTGGGGTAGTGGGTGCATTTGGCCCTGCAACAAACTCTGCTAACTGTGACCCAGTATCCATCCTCCTCTTTCTTTCTTACTTATACAACCTCAAATTTCTTCAGGTGTCATTTTCCCAGCCTTCTTCTTGCAGTAAAATACGGCCATGTGACACAATACTAGCCAATTACATGTGAGCAAAAGTCTGCGAAGGTTCTAGAAAATATTTTGCTTTCTTTATATAGACACCATCTCTTCCTTCTTCCTTCCTTAAATGCAGAACTGATACCCAGTATGCAATAGCCAAATGGCTACCATAAGGCAGCAAGTTAACAGACTAAGATAATAAGATAGCAAACAAAAAGATAAAAGCCTTAGATCTATACCGTCCAATATAGTAGCTGCTAGTTACATGAGGCTATTAAGCAATTGAAATGCAGCTAGTTCAAATGAAGATGTGCTGTAAGTATAAAATACACATCAAATTTTGAAGAATTAGGACCCCCCTCAAAATGCAAAATATCTCTGAAATTATTTTATTTCTGATTGCATTCTGAAAGGACATTATTGGGAATATATTGGATTCAATGATATATATTACTAAAATTAATTTTACCTATTTACTTTTTTAATATTGCTACTAGAAATGTTTAAATTACATATAAATTACATATGTGATACACATTATATTTCTGCCCTAGAACATGAATGACATCATGGAGTCATTGCACCACTGAAGCTTGTGAGAAAAAATAAATCCTTATTAAGTTACTGTTAGTCAGATCATCAGTTTCTTGCAACCAAAAGCATTCCTGGCATATACAGGAGTCCCTGAAGTGGAGTTTCATGATGGGTAGAAATTTAAGAACCCCTTTGAACCTTGGGGAGCCGAGAATAAGGATCTATAAGTCAAGTGTAAGCTGAGGAGGTACAGAGGTTCCTGACAGCCTCATGGAGCAGCAATCATAGAGCAGAAGAGAGGCACATTTCCATATTAAAAGAGCCTAGTGACCCACGGATCTCCATGGTTCCCAGATTGCCATGCAAGAGCATCCAACAGCTTCCCAGAGCCCAAATGGTGCTCAGAAGTAAGCCAAGCAAGGAAAGGAACTGGCTGGACAGTAAGATCATCCTTCAGCCCAGACAAGAAATCACTACAATGAAAGGTAGGACATGGACTTGCTGTAATCGGGGAGTGTTGAGGATGAGGCCGCATCTCTAAAGAGTGGAAACTAGTTGGAGTCAAGTCAGGGACTTAAGACTGACAGGTGGGTAGGGAGACATCTGATGCAGAATGCCGTGCACAAGATGAAAAAGTGGGCACCCCCTTTGCCCTGCTGCCAGAGTGACGTTTATTCAAGCTTTTGTTAAGTTCATTAAACAAGGAAGCCACTAGACGGAGGTGGCTTTAAAGCCGTGATGAGCCTACATAAGTAAACCAAAATCTAAGCCTGAAAATGTCCCAAGTTTACAAAATCAAAATGCTAAGGACAATCAAACACAAATAGCCATCCAGGCTTTAAGCTGTAGCCAATCAGATAACTTCCTTTCTTTGCTTCTGCGCCTTCTCTATATGTCTTTCCCCAGATTCCTGTCCACAGAGCGCTCCTAAACACTTCTGGTTTGACACTGTCCCCACCAGAATCAGTTTTTGCTCAAATAAACTCCTAAAATGTTTAATATGCCTCAGTTTATCTTTTAACACTCCCCAGGGCTTAGCATCAACTACAGGGGGACAAGAGGAATACAGAAAGGAAACAAGCCTATGGCAGGACTTTAAGACTGAATGACTGAGAAACCACTGAAGCCAATTGTGTTTATCAGAAGCAGCTAAGTACCATTTTCTAGAAGAGGAAGAATGGGCAGGGCATGAATACTAGCGGTAGGAATTGGGAATTGTAGTCATAAATTGAGTTTTAGAATATAATTAAGTCACATTTCTAGCACACCCAATTTTTTGTGACCTTGATATATCATAACCTCTACACACACACACACATGCATGCAGTCATATATACATGTAAAGATACAGCTTTGCACATTTTTTGTAAATGGAATCATACTGTACACGCTGTTCTATAATCTGCTTTTCTCAGTGGATAACATACCTAAAACAGCTTTACATGAACCAAACTTTCTTTTTTTTTTTAAGGTTTTATTTATTTATTTGAGAGAGAGGGAGAGAAACATGAGTGGTGAGGAGAGGCAAAGGGAGAGGGAGAAGCACACTCCCCACTGAGCAGGGAGCCTGAGGCGGGACTCGATCCCAGGACCCTGGGACCATGACCTGAGCTGAAGGCAGATGCTTAGCTGACTGAGCCTCCCAGGCTCCCCAAACCAAACTTTCAATGCCAGGGTGAAATGTGTGCAATCCACCACACCCTTCCAGACTCCAAGAGACTGCATTTTCCAAAGACTCTTTATCAACATCTCCTATCCCACATGCTCTTCTGCAATGGGACCTGGCCCTCCGCCATCAGGAAGTGAAGACTAATCCCCACTCCCCTGAAATCTGGGCTAGCCTTGGTGACTCACTTATACCAAAAAAAAAAAAAAAAGTAGCAAAACTGACTGCTTTGTGACTTCTGACATGAGGCCAGAAAAGGCCATACAGCTTCCCCTGGTACCCTTGCATTGTTGGCTGTCTGAATGCTCTCTCTTAGAACCAACTCGCATGCTATAACAAGCCCAAGGCCCAGGAGGAGGCCAAATATAGATGCTCTGGGTAACAGCCCCAGTCGAGCCCAGCCTTCAAGATGTCCCTGCTGCCCAGGCACCAGCCATGTTAAGTAAAAAGTCTCCAGATGATTCCAGCCCCTCCCCTTCTAAATCATCCTTTGCTATTCAAGTCTTCCCATCTGAGACACCAGATATTGTGGAGAAGAGAGAAGCAATCTCCACAACCCTGAGCTGGATTCCCGACCCACAAAATCTGGAAGCATAATAAAATTGTTATTTTAAATCACTAAGTTTTACGGTGACTAGTTCTGTGGTAAATGAAAACCAGACCACATGTCCAACAGTATCTAGGGTGCTATCGACAAATGTACCCCAGCCAAAATTCATATATTAAATCTTATCCCCCGATGTGGTATTAAGAGGTGGGGCATTTGGGGGGTGATGAGGTCATGAGGGTAGTGCCCTTATGGAAGAGGCCCAAGAGCTCCCTTATCCCTTCCACCATGGGAAGACACTGGGAGAAGACAACCATCTATGAACCAGAAACAGAGCTCCCACGAGACACCAAATCTGTCATAATCTTGATCTTGGACTTCCCAGCCTCCACGACTCTGAGAAATAGATTTCCACTGTTTGTAAGCCCCCAGTCTACGGTATTCTGCTGTAGCAACCCGGATAGACTAAGACACAGGGAAACCTAGTGTTGCCAGCCTAAAAACTAACCAAAAAAAGCAAATTCTCAATAAACAGCTAATGCAGTACAATGAAAGTCAGGCCCTGATTTAAATCTATTTTGAATTCTCTGTGCCAACTTTCCCCTTTGTCAGTGTGTGGCTTCATCATGTGTGGCCAATGTATGTGTCAGACACTTTACAAAACACCAAACATACTAAATACTTCATTTAATTCACAAGAAGTCTATAAGAAAAGTATTTTGGGGTGCCTGGGTGGCACAGCGGTTAAAGCATCTGCCTTCGGCTCAGGGTGTGATCCCAGCGTTAGGGGATCGAGCCCCACATCAGGCTCCTCTGCTATGAGCCTGCTTCTTCCTCTCCCACTCCCCCTGCTTGTGTTCCCTCTCTCGCTGGCTGTTTCTATCTCTGTCAAATAAATAAATAAAATCTTTAAAAAAAAAAAAAGAAAAGTATTTTATCCTCATGCTACCGATAATAAATCTAAGGCCCAAATAAATCTGAGGCTCAAATAAATCTGAGGCACTTAATCAACTAATATATGGAAGAGTAGAGATTTGAAAGCCAACCCTCAACTCCAAAACATCACGCTTGGCCCACTACATACAAGAGTTAGCTGTGTAGCACTAGCAGGAAACCCTATATACCATAATAAACCAACTCTTCAGCATTCGATTTCAGTGAAATATCGTCCCGGAGAAGATCCCACTGCCTCATTCCTAGTTCTTTTTTGTGATGGTATACTCTGGCAATGCAGCCACTAATCTTCTATTTCACAGGGATGTTTATATAGTTATATAGTTGACATAGTTAATATCCTTTTCTCAACCAAAATTTTTACCAAACCAGTGTGTCAGCGTACACACATATAAAAGACCCCCTCCACCAAGAAACACCAGAAATAACATTATTAACACCAACATGCTCGCGTTGTTCTTTTTCTAGTTTTGATTTTTATAAGGGCACTTGTTGACTTATTACTGCCGTTCTGTGATGTAATGCAGACAAATAAAGTAGGAAGAATATATGGAAAGACTGTGAGTATGACAGGGCATTTATAATTTATCAGGATATTGGTACTAACCCCTCTTGTTTTTTTTATTTTTTGGTTTTTTACCCAGAAAAGGGGGGTCTGAATTTAACACTAAAATAATTCCTGGGACATAAACCATCAAATGGTTTCTATAAAGGTTCAAGTTTAAATCCTCAGCTTTGATTGTCCTTCTATCAACTATATTACCAACAACATCAAGGATAATAATGTGAACTTATAACTAAAGAGTGTTCACTAGGTTAAATGTTTTACACTTTACCATATTTAATACCAATAGCACCTCTATTGTATCTCCGCTCTTATTATCTGTAACTTACAGGTGAGGAAACAGGCTTGAATGGCTAACCCAGAACTACTCAGGGGAAGCTGTGGAGCTGGTCTTGAACTAAGGCCCACCTGACTCCAAAATCCGTGCTCTTAGCCCCTTTGCCCTCTTTCCGTTTGGCATGTGCCTTCTGCATGGTGGCCCAGCATCTACTGTACATTCTTCCTGTTCGGAGAATTTCTCACACGATGAGTCCCACTCTCAAAGACATAAGTCAGAGGCTTGCTTTCTCAGCCTCTCTGGCGACGAGGCACGGCTCTACTAATCAGATACATCCGGATGACAATTCAACTGGCAGAACAAGAGGAGGCAACAGGCAGTGTACTGAGTCCACACTTCTGGGAAAGGTGCAGGGGCAGCAGCCAACCTCTGGAGGCAGCAGAGACAGATGTTCCAGGGGACAGCCTCAGACAGCACTCTAACAGGGCCTTCAGTGTAGACACCATGTCATCCGTTTCTGGCTGTGAGGCCACAAAGCCTGACTCTGACCCTCTCAGAGTTTCTCTGAGCTGTCGGTTAGACCTTAATGAATTCTGTTTTTGCTAAACCAGCTACTAAGCTCTGTTACATGGGACTAAGAACCCAACTGGCACGATCCCTTCAGAACTCAACAAATATTTCAAAAAGAACCACATACACCTGTTTCTTTTGTTTTTCACAAGCTACATTCAGTTTTATTATTAATCATTTATTTTAAATGCACGCAGTTTTGGGAGCACCTGGCTGGCCCAGTTGGTGGAGGATACAACTCTTGATCTCGGGGTCCTGAGTTCAAGCCCCACACTGGGTGTGGAGCCTACTTAAAAAAAATAAAAAATTAAATGCACATAACTTTTTCTAAGTGGGTGAGTTCCCTAATAATTCATCAAAAGAGGTGGGACCAACTAACGTCCTCAGCTATGTAGAACAGACCACTGACTTTTTCACCAACTGAGAACCATTTCTTTCACAAGTGTAAATCCCAAAAAACCTCAAACACACATTTTTTCCCTTCGGAAGTATTTTCTTTCTTAGCTTTTTTGCAATTGATATTAATGTGATATACCTGGTTCTACCCATGAATTTGATCAAATTTGTATTCCACTGTCTTAACTTTATTCCTAAAGCCAAACTCTAAAACTTTTGCTCACTCTGGTCAGTTATTTCATTCTTATGAAATCTCATCCTTATCCACTACCTCTGTTCTACGGATGGATTGATCACTGTACCTTAAACGATGTTACATAATTGTAAAGCATTCAAAACACTTTAAAAAAAAAAAAGATTTATTTACTTTAGAGAGAGAATGAACGGGGCGGAGGGAGAGGGAAAGAATCTCAAGCAGACTCCCCTCTGAGCATAAAGCCTGACTCGGAGCTCAGTCTCACAATCCTGAGATCATGACCTGAGCCGAAATCAAGAGGCAGACACCCAACCAACCGAGTAAGCCTGGTGCCCTCAAAACACTTTTAATCTGATCTTGCCTACTGGTTGCCATCTAACCAATGGTCTTCAGGGTTCAGTGACATCACAGATACTGTACTGAAGTCAGGTGTATTAAATAACTGTGTTCACGGAAGGCTGAATGCTGAGATCCTCAGCTCTCTTTCCTTATTTGTCTCCCAAAACACTGGCAACCAGATCTGAATCCTCCAGGTAAATAACTGAAACACTCTCTGAGTAATCCAAACAGCTCAAGAGGAAAGAACTAAAGATAGTCATGGGAATAGAGAATGGTCACAGTGAGGTTCCCAAAGTGAATAAGATTTACCCACACTCTCAAAAGTGCAAATTGCCTTTTAGGTGCTCACTTATAATGAGGAGGCAATGCAAGGCTTCTAATCATCTGAGAAAAACCCATAGTGTGTGTGTGTGTGTGTGTGTGTGTGTGTGTGTGTGTGTGTAAGCATATATACGCCTGTAGCATATATATAACATATATATATCTAAACCCATAGCCCATATATATATATATATATATATATATATATATATATGCTATATAAGCATATATAGCATATGTAAGCATATACAGAAAAACCCTCTGACTGAGGGTCAGAGAGATGATTCTACCAGCCTGCAGAGAGGAAAAAGGGATCACATATAAAATCAAAGAATCAAAATTGCTTCAGATTTCCACACAGCAAAACAACTGTACAAGTTGTTGGAGGCAAAACAACTGTACAAGTCAGGGTTTGTCCAAGAAAACAGAAGTTACTCTAAGTAGATAAATAGGAAGGGTGTTAGCAGAGGGAATAGAGGCTTATACAACTAAGGGTTGAGGGTATGAAGGTCAGGGAGAAGCCAGTCAAAGCAGATGACTCACAGGACTTCACCTGCAAGCCTCTGAACATCTCAGCACTCTGAGACAAGCCACTGCCTTTGATCCCAACTGCTGAGCAAGGACCTGAGGGCCACCTCTAAAAGCTGAGAGAGGTCCCCGCTGATAGCCAGCAAGACAATAGGGACTTTCATCCTAGAGCTGCAAGGAAATGAATTCTGCTAATAACTTGAAGTAGCTTGGACACGTAGCTTTCCCCAGTCAAGCCTCCAGATGAGACACAACCAATTGACACCCTGATTTCAGCCTTGCAATACCCTGGACAGAGGAGCCAGCTAAAATGTACTGGACTCACAGCCTGTGGAAACTATGGCATAAAAAGTGGGTGTTGTTTTAAGCTTCTACATTTGTTACTTAGCAACAGAAAATGTACCCATGACAGCCTGCTGTCTGGGTGAGCTGAAGAACTTCTCTTCACCCCATAGAAGGGGTCAGCTTTGATTTCCTCTTGAGAACAGGGGACAGGCCACAGAGAGCTAGAAAGCATCAGCTAGAGAGCTGCCCACCCCGACTATATTTCTGCAGCTGGCCATTACCTCATACAAAACACACCTCTACCAGGTGTCCCAACTGTGGTATAGCCTGTGTTTCCCAGAACTCACTCTAGATCCCGACCCCTGACCTCCCAGAAGGAGCTTGTGGATTCTCTGAAGAACACTGGGGCTAAACTCATCTCGGAGAAGTGTTCAGCCTGTCTGAGAGCCTGTGGCTACAGTAATAAAGCAAGGAATAATTACCAAAAAATCAGGATAAAGGTTACGTCTTGAGGAGGAGAGCAGAGAATATAATTAAAGGAGAGCACAGGAAGGAATTTCAGGTTACTGGCCATGTTTCACTTGTGAACCTGGGTAACAGGCTCATGAGTGTCATTTTACCATTATTCTTTATAATCGACATGTTTCATACAGTCTTCCGCGTGTATTACACTCAACACATAGTACTTAGCAAAATGTAGTGCTAATTGTAAAATGGTGAAGTGGAAGACATGAAACTAAAGATTAAATTTTCATCCTGACTCCTCTGCCCTTGACTTTCTTTCCTTAGAACTTAATAGAGTATTAAAAGTACTAGTCATAAGAAATGGGGTCCTTGGGAGCACCTGGCTGGCTCAGTCAGTAGAGCATGGAACTCTTGATCTCAGGGTTGTGTGTTTGAGCCCTACATTGGGTGTAGGGATTACTTAAAAAAATAAAATCTTTAAAAAAAAAAAATGGAATCCCTGAAAATCAGGAACCTTTTAGAGTTTCCATTAGTAGGGAAAAGGTGGGATCTCTGATAAACAATAATAGATTGAACTCATACCTCAAAACTTATTTGGAAATAAATTCCAGATGGATCAAGATTTATATGTGAAAAACTGAAAACCTGAAAGTATAGGCCTAAGATATGGAAGAATTATTTTATAATCTGGGAGTAGGGAAAGCCTTTGTGAGACAATACAAAACACAGAAGCTATAACAGGAAAGAAGCTATGTTTGAATGTTTGAATCCTTAGGGAAAAAATACCATAAACAGACTCAAAAGACATTAAAAAAAAAAAACTAGGAACAACAATTTACATTCCTACAAATCAATCAGAAAAGACCAATAACTTAATTGAAAATGGGCAAAGGAAATGATAAAAATAAGTTCCCAAAAAAGGAATTTCAAATGGCTTTTAAACATAGGAAAATATACTCTATCTTCTCCATAATAAGGGAACTGCAAATTAAAACTACCAGATTGTCAGATTAAAATTTTGATAACACCATGTAGATGAAGGTTAGAAAAACAGATGCTCTCGCATATTGCTGGAGGGAGTATAAACTGGCTCAACCCCTGTGGAGAACAATTTGACAGTATCTATCAAAATCTGAAATGCATATTTTGGCAGGCACCCTTAGTTGTAGACCCCAAAATCATTCCTCCCTATTCCTTGCTAACAGAATCCAGTTGCTCAGGTGGCAAAGTGCCAAGCTCCAAATAATGAGTTTATTTATTGATTCATTCCTATTTAAGCATTTTCTGTGTACTACACACTGTCCTAGGCTCTGGGGATACAACAGTGAAGGAAGCAGACCAAACCCTAGTCTTCATGATAATCCTGCACCAACTAATAGAGATTCCAGAGTAAAAAGCCAACTGTAGTATTTTGATGTATATTTCAAATAAGAGGGGACTATATGATTTTCTTCCAAACTAAGACACTTTTGAGAGTGAATGGAGTGCTATTAATAAAATACACTGGGACAACAAGTGCTAACTGGGATTCTTCAAGGCAAACTGGGAAACGTGGTCATCTCTAGTAACCCTGAAATAAAGATGATACCACCACTGTCTCAGCTGCTGTTCTAAACAATGCCCTTCCATTCTCCACCTGGAGTCCTCCAGTCCACACTGCAAGAAAATTAGGACCCAAACTAGCTTTAGAGAAAGTACAAATGATAGACAAATATGAAAAAATACTCAACCTCTTTAATAATGAGGAAAAATGGGATTAAATCAACAGTAAGAAGCCTTGGAAGGATTTCAAAAAGAGAAAGGATGTGATCAGTATGCTTTCAAAACATGTGCCTCTGATTTCAATGTTAATGCAATTATATAATTTTCTGGGCATACCTCCAGACATAAAGTGATTAAAACATTAATGTTAAATTAAGGAAAAACAGTGTTATGCTAACAAATTTCAGTTCTTAAAAATAGCACAGAAGACTAGAATACTAAAAACTGAAACTGGAATCACTACTCTTTTCCTTTTGCCAGATAGTCACTTTCCCAGTCTCCTTGTGATCCAGTAGTGGCTAAAGAAACATAGGAAAACAACCTCCAGAGCGCTTCTGGAATGGTTTTCTTCCTGTTAAGAGGGACAAATTCAAAAGGAGCATTTGCTCAAACCGCCTCCTCCCTCATGCTCCAACCTCAAAAGTGGCCCTGATGTCTGGAGCTGCAGCAGCTAACTTGAACCATGAAGTGACAATCATGAAAAGAAGTCAATCTGTGTAGGATTGCAGAGGAAAAGCATCTGAGGAAAAAGAACACAGAGCTCTTGATGACCTTGGTGAGCTACTGAACCAACTTGGGATGGAAGAGAAACTTTCTTCTGTATACACTTTTGTACTTACTAAATTTCACATTTTGTGCATGAATCTCCTATGAAAGGTAGCATAATATGCCACTTTGCCATAAGAATTATTTTGGAAAAATAATTTGGAAAACAGCAGGTTTGAGAGGGGAGCTCTGACCAACCTTTCCCTTCCTAAAAGCAGGAGATAAAACTCCCATGTGAAAGATATCCTTCTTACACCAAAAGAAAAGAAATATGCTTATCACCAGAGATGGGGTATCAAGCTGAGAGAATTCTGTACAAACAGATCTTGTTAAAATAACTCTTATCTTCCTCTAGCCTCCCCATATATTTTGGTTCCTTATCCACAATTGGCTCTCTTTGTTCAAACTGGTATATAAGCACTTAGGTTTTGCCACTTCTTTCAGCTTTTGTTTTCCTATGGGGGGCTCCCACACACATGTAAAAGCTATATGTTTTTCTCCCATTAATCTGTTTTATGTCAGTTTAATTCTCAGATACAGTGGAGATCCTTAAGAGAACAGAGGTAAAGTTTTGCCTTCCCAACACCCATTCAAATAAAACTTGAAGCCTGGGATCTTGTCAGTTCATAAATATTTAAACCAAAAATATCATTTGCCTATATTGGTTTGCTTTGTGGGGGTTTTTTGCTGTTATTGTTTTATTTTTTCAGTGGAAATGTAATTTTTAAAAACACACAGTTTGATGAAAAATGCAATACGAATAAATTACAGACAAAAAGGACTTTCAGAGGTGCCTGGCTGGCTCAGTCAGAAGTGCGTGAGCGTTGTGAGTTTGATCCCCATGTGGGGTGCAGGGATTACTTACATACATACATACATACATAAACAAACTTAAAAAAAAAAAAAGGACTTTCAGTATCAACTCTCAGAGTATAGTGATAAAGCTCAAAGTGGCATAAATCATTATCAGGAGTCAAGCTTATGTCTAAGTATCCAGACCTCTCTCACCTAATGTGTTGGCAATTACTCCAAAGTATTAACTTGCTATAATTATAGAACTAAATTTGTCTTTCTTAGTTTCAGAAGCCAGAAACCTACGCTGACTGCTTTCAGAATTGACTTACTATTAGATCTCTTTTAAATATGCAGATGCTGATTTTATGTGTTTTTAAAAAATCAATAACCAACCCTATAGTTTAAAGACTAAACCTGCCAAGCATTTTGGTGCGTGATTACTTCCTCTAAGATGCCAGACATTCTGGTCTCCAGGCATCACCATCTGGGGCGAGTGTTGTGTGAAAATGGCCGTGATCTTTGTGGGTTTTGTCTAGTTATACCTCACTGGGACACCAGAGGGCGCGCGGAGGGCAGGCACTTGTTTTTCTTTAAATCCTGAATCAAAAGTCTCGTGGAGAACAACAAAAGACTGGGAACGCAGGGGCCGGAAGACAAAGGGACAAGGGAAAAAGGGCTGCACACCCAGTTTTACGACGTTGAAGTTTGCTTCCTCATCCCTTCACCTTCCTACCTTAAGGAAGTAAAACAATTTAAACTGCAAAATGAAATCTTCAACTAAAAGGAAAATCAGAGTAGAATAGTCACTATAGTTCTAGCGAAGACTATCACAAGTGTGCATTTACGCTATTTGCTTTGCTTGGTATTAAGTTTTTTTAAAAAAGTTATTGTTTTTCTGAATTCAAGAATAATATATGCACATAGTAGAAAATTTGAGAAATATAGAAAAGAAAAAGAACAGGGATCATCAACAAGCTCTCACCCAGATAGAACTACTTTTAATATTTTCACATCTTTCTTTCCAGACTTCTTTCAATATTTATAAATGCAGGGGTGCCTGGCTGTCTCAGTTCACGGAGCACAAGTATCTTGATGGGGAGGGAGGGGCTCCTGAGTTGGAGCCCACCTTGGGTGTAATGATTACTTAAATAATTAAACTTTTAAAAAAGCTTTTAAAATATTTATAAATGCACAGAAAAATAGTACTCTGCATACTATTTTGGGCTAGTTTTGTTCTCATTTACTATAATATCAACTTCATTTTTATCAATAAATTGTGATAACCTTGCTAATAGATTATCACAAATAGAGAAATTTCACAAATGAGTGATTCACAAATAGAAGAAATTTCAGAAGTGTTAACAGGCAGCTTTCCTAAGACGGCAACTTCAATGCCACACCTGAGTAGTGTGCATTTAAGTCAGGAATTTTTCTGTTGCTTTGCGTTCAGACCTTCTAAAACAGGTAAAGACTAAAGTAAAGAAGTAGACACTACTTCATCCCACACGAAATAAGCCGAATGAATGTGTCCTTCCAGCTGAGAACTGACCCCAAAGGGCAAGGGAGAGTGTGGGTGAACAGGACCCAGTGGTCCTCCCAGTGGGGCCCGTGCTTGCCTTCAGGCCTGACAGATTAATGAGGACCATTACTAACACCAGCAAGCCAGCAGGTGGTCAGAAGGACAGGAAAAAGTCAGGAACAGGAAGGTCAATGACCTTGAGGCTTGTGGCCAATGCCAGCAGGTGCTTTCCTCAAAGGAAAAGAAGCTGAGACCAGCCCAGGAGGAGTTAGCCACAGGGAAAGTGATGCCCTGGATTCCCTCACATCACTGCAACAATTTAAGGATAAAGTGGTGATATTCTTGGCCCTGAGAATTAGGGAAGTCACTGGAGCTCTCTGGGCCTCAGTTTCCTTACCTATATAAAGGAAAGGGTCAAAAAGGTCTGTAAGGTTCTTCCTGGCTCCTCAAAGTCTGTGATTTTTAACTATCCCCAACTGTACATTATAATGCACAGTGAGGACGTTTCCTGCCTCCTGCAATCCTATCCCACCAGGAGTAGGCCCTCTAATTTGGCATTTTGGAAATCCCCACACACTCTTTCACAAGCTCTGAGCCTTTGCATTAGTGCTTCCCTCTTCCAGAAGTGCTGGAAAATCTTTTCCCTTCTCTTTCAAACCTCATCATCTTTTGAAGGCTCAGCTGAAAGTGGTTTTCTTTGGCACCCCTCAGCTCCCCACAGACCCAGTCCTTCCTTTTCTGTAATCCCATAGTAGTTTACACTAGTATGTGTTAACTATCTTTCTTTGTGACCTTAACCTTCTTGTGCCTCAGTTTCATCATCTGTAAAAGGGTAAGAATTACTATACTAAATTTACAGGATTGTAAAAACATTAAATAGCTTTCTTATGTAAAACACTTAAAACAGAGAGTAGGCTCTCAGTAAGCATGGACAGTGCTGCCACCATAGCACTTAACAAACTATCAGTAAGAGGGTCCACCTCCCCCGTGAAAACGGAGTTCCTCGAGGGCAGGAAATAAATATTACTCATATCTTTGTCCCCAGTGTCTATCTCCATATCTTGCACAAAGAATAGATGAACAAAGTTGGGTTTTTTTTGTTGTTGTTTGTTGGGTTTTTTTAATGAGAAGGAGAAGAAAAGACTAAAGTGTTGATTGCACTGGAGGGGAAAAGATGTTTGCCTCTCAGTTTTGACTCTGGTTTATTTAGATAAATTAGGCTGGGAAACAGAGAAGTATGAGCATCCTCGACAGAAACCTTTGTCCTTTAATAATCTAAACTTGTACCCAGCTAGGTCTGTCTTCCAGGCCCAAATCATAAACATTCACCTTTGAATTTGAATTTTAATGTTTACGGAGGGTTAGTTTCATATTTGCATAGGAAGTTTTGCATTTTAATAAATGTAAATCATGTTTCTGTGAATGAATGATTATAGAATCCAAAAACTACCCAGGAGCAATTTAGACTGTTCTTTACTTATGGAAGAAGAGGAAAGGGAAAAGAGAATGTTGACTAGTGAGCTGACCCAAGCTCTTGTTTACATTGTGTTCAAAGGTTAAGTTGAGGAAGTGAAAATAATAGAGGAAAAAAGGGAAGAACACAAGAAACCAGGTCATGTATGCTCTGATAAGATCAAAAATTCTTTACTCTTAACTATTTTGTTGTTGTTATTGCTATTATTCTTTGATTAATGATATGGTCTCCTTTGCTCAAATGAAAGTTCCCTGAGGTCAGGGTCTTTGTTCATCACGGCACCTCCAGCACCACGCACAATGCTTGGCTTATTTACAATGAGTACTTAACCATGATGTTCAACTACCTACTCAATGTGTCAACCTTAACACATCCCAAACTGAAATGCTGATTATCCCCCAAAATACCGCTCCACATGCAGAGCTGCCATGTTGCACACTTCCAAGGAGTGCCAACCACAGAGCATCTCTGTGAATGGTGCCCTGCCTCCTCCCCAGTGTGCTCTTGTTCGGGGCCAATGGTAGGCTGCCCCAAAATGGGCCACTTCGGCATTAATGTTATTTTGAGTTAAAAAGCAATCCAAACCCAGCTGATTCAGAAAAAGCTCTTGAGCTAACCCACAACTGCCTAAAAGAATTGAGACAGAACTAAGTATGGTAGACAGGGAGGAACCTAGCAAGGCCTGTTTAATTAAAGTCCTCTCTTCATCCCATTGTTTCTGAGTGGCCCAGCAAACACTTGTTTACCAAATATTTACTCTTTTTCATTCTTCCTCAAGAATGCTTTCCTCCCCTTTAAAGACCAAGACCCCTACCCCCTTCTCTTCAGTTACTAATGACATCATATATGCCTCATTTTGCCTGTCTTTGGAATTTCCATATCTGTATGGATTCCCTGTATGTACGCTATTAAATTTTATTTTTTCCTATTAACATGTCTCATGTCAATTTGTTGTTTTGTTTTGTTTTTTTAAGAGGGTTGGGGAAGAGCAGAGGGAGAGAGAGAAGCTTAAGCAGGCTCCATGCCCAGCACAGAGCCCAACGCAGGGCTTGATCTCACAACCCTGAAATCTGTCTTCTGTCAATCTGATTCTTAGTCTAGCTAGAAGGGCCTTAAAGGAAACAGGAATTCTTGCTCCCTTCACGTAGACTATCAATAACGATGGTGCCCTCTGAAGTTGTGCACTACTCTTCTCCACTTCAGTTGATAGGAACTCTAGCCTTCCAGGTGCTCAAACCAAAAAGTTTGGAAGCATCTTTGATTCCTCTTTTACTCTTACACCTCACATTCATGCTATCAGGGAGTTCTGTCAGGAAGGCTCTACCTTCAAAATATGTCAGCACCTCTCACATTCTCCACAACTCCCAGGCTAGCCTGAACCACCTCACCTCCTACATGGGTTATTACAATAGACCTCATTGGTCTCCCTGGTTTCAGTTTTGGCCCCCTACAGCCTATTATCAACCCAGTAGCCAAAAAGTCTAAAGCATAAATTAGGCCAGGTCACTTCTCTGTTCAAAACCCTACAGCAGTTCATTTCCCCTCAGAATAAAAGTCAAAGTCTTTACAATAGCCTCTAAGGCCCCACAGGTCTTCTAGATACCTATATGACCACACCCCTTACTTCAAGTCTGTTCAAATGCTACCTTATTAAAATGAGGCCTATTTGACCATTGTACTTAATTTGCCACTCTCTAAATCCCCTTACAATGCTATTTTTTTTCTGTTTCCACTCTTGTCACCATCTAGCATATTCATTATTATATTCTTTGTTTATTGTCTACCTTCCTTCTCTTAGAACATAAGCTGCACAAGAACAAAACGTATCCACTAAAACCTCCCCAAATGTCTGAAACAATGTCTGACACATTGTAGGTTCAATAGTGAATGAATAACTATAGTGCCTAAGCAATTAGAGACGAGTAAATATTAATACAGGAACGAGTGTGACACATTATGTTGATACTAGAGATAAAGATTTTCTCTCCCTAATTTATGATTTGTTAATATACAAGTATGTGGAACTATACAGCAGGGTAAATTTTGTACAAGATTTGCAGTCAAGGCTCGGGTGATTTCTGGCTTCTCACCACTTCCTATCTTGACTCTACAGGATTCTCTTTCTCCACCTGTAAAACAGGGATAAAACACCTCCCCTATTGACCTCACAGGACTGTGGAGAAGATGAAATGAATGTGAATGGTTCTGCGAGCTGTGATAAGCTAGACAACCAGTAATTTAGGTAGTGTAAGGTTTGAAACTTTCAATAACATTGATTGTCATCATGCTATTCACCTCCAAAGAGAGTTCTGGGCCCTCTCTACTGCCAGTCAGATTTTAACCTTTACTTTCACCCAGTGCTGACAGTGAGGAATCTCTGAGCTCCCTTACCCTGTTCAGGTTAATTATCCTCTCTTCCTTTCCATTTTAGGAAAATGGGCAGCAGGTGCTGTTTCCTGCTCCATCATCTCTGCTGACTCAGTCCGCTTCTTCATTTCCCTAGGGAGGAAAAAAAAGTAAAAACACATCTATGAACACTGGCATAGCTTTACCACAGCTGAGGTGGAGAGGATGATGTCTCTTCTGAAGAGACAAGGATTAAGCTTCTTCTAGAGGGAGTGCGGGAGGGGGTGAAGACAGGCTATTAATTAATCTGGGTTCCCACTACCCTGCAGTGTTGCCAACAGAGAAGTTCTTTCACTCTTCCAAGGAAAAAGAAATCATCATAGTTATCACAGTGCCCTTTGGACTTCATAAGAGTTACTAAGAGACTTAGAAGTAGAAGGAGGCCACAGGACATGGAGTTTTATTGAGGCCTTTGGTGTTTTAAGAGTAAAAAAAAAAAAAAAAAAAAAAGCCAAGACAGGCTTCAAAAATTGCCTTTTTTTAAAGTCTGCATTAAATAATCCCTTTCATAAGATGGAAAACACCATGTAACCTATGATCCCCCAAAAATGTGTTAATTCATTACACTACAAGGAGTGGATTCCATAAATTCAAGTTCTACAATGAAAACTTTCAATCATGTCAGTTTGTGACTCTACGAATTTGCATTTTTAGAGATAATGTCAAAAGTTTATGTGGGAGGTCCTCCTTGGAACAGGTTTGATCCTGTTTATGAAAAGGCTAAGGATGGTACAAATTAGTCTATTAGCATACCTTCCTAACCCTATGTTTAATTAACGGCACATCCTTGTTTTGAGTTACTTCAATGTATTATTATTTTGCCACTTACGTGTTTATCACTTTCAAGCAAACTGCAGACGCCTCAGGAAAGAGACCGAAATACAGAAGGAAAAAAAAATCAGCTTAACAGAATTTCATTTGGCCACAGCTGGTCCAATGCATGAGTCCTTTTGTGTCACAAAAGCTTACAAATTGTTTGAAGAGGCACTGTACTGTGGGACCACATTGACTGCCCTGGACATCTGGCGACCATATGATATCCTTGAACTTCGACTTCAGAATGAAAATATAAATTTGTGAAGGTAAAGTTCTGCTTCAAGTCACATCCTCTTGGTCACTATTAAATTAAAAACCACCCGCCACAAACCTAAATCATCCGAAAAGCATAAAGAGCTCCGGAAAACAATTTTCATCAACTCATCACTACTCAAACTGGAAGCGCATTTTGTTTCATTATTCTAAATAATTTACTCTTTCCACCAACGACGAGTCTAAGGTGCCCAGAGCGGACAGTAAGAGGAGAAGCGGTCCAAGTGTTCCTATTTTCACACTTCCGGGAGGTAAGCGGAAGGGAAATGAGCGTGGAAATCTTTCCTACTTTTGAAGACAGTTGGAGAAACTTTTCTAGCAGCTCCTCGTTAGTATAGTGGTTAGTATCCCCGCCTGTCACGCGGGAGACCGGGGTTCAATTCCCCGACGGGGAGGTTGGTAGCTTTTTTTTTTTTTTTGTTAATCCAACCGCTTTTTCTGGATAACAACTACGAGGCGCCAAACCTGCTGACAAATACAATATGCAGATCTTTTATGAGTGTGTCTTTTAAAGTGGGTGAAATTTAAGCCTGACGGTCACTTTGGAATAAAAGCCTACCCTGACAGTTAAAGCTTTATATTGTTGGTGAAAGAGAAAAGGAACTACAGGCGCCTCCGCGTTACCTAACCAGCAGCTAGCTGGCTCAGGCGTGCGCCTGCGCAACGACACCCGCCAAATTCCAACTTGAGGTCATGAACTCGGCGCGGAACCCGAGTGGGGAAGGGGAAAGAGAAGGCGGAGTTTCCGCCCCTAAAGGGGCGGGTAAGAACGGAAATTGCTCGCTGTGGAAGAGGAAGGAACAGTTTCCCTTGACCCTGGGTACCAGACTGAAAGGATAATTCAGTTCTCCCGCCTCCGCTGGTCCCGTCCCAAGATAGGTGGAGGGTTAGCGATCAGTAAAATTTGGGCGCTAAAGTGCTCAGTTTCCAGCTTCAACGTGTATCGGGTGGAGGGGCAAGGAGAGAATTGAAAAAAGGTGCGTGTCCGGAAGAAACGCCATGTTACTTGAGTCCTAAGAAACTGCACGAGGCACAGCCCAGCAGGACCTCGTGGCGCAACGGTAGCGCGTCTGACTCCAGATCAGAAGGCTGCGTGTTCGAATCACGTCGGGGTCATGGGCTTTTGTAAACTTTTTTAGAACGCTGGCTTCTAAAGATGTAGTATTCCGCCGTTTTTTGAAAATACCCTTAATTTTAGGATTAAATCTTCTTTTTTCGAATGGAATCCTAGCAATCCTTAGTGTGTGAAAAGACAAGGCTGATTTTAGATCGTGGAGTCTTAACGCTGATCTTTCTGTTTGGCTTTGTAAAGTGAGTTTTTCTGTCATTGAATTAAAGTGCATAATACACAGAAATGTGGACTGTTACTACTGTACACTAGTGGGCATATCAGTCCAACCGTCCTTAAGATATGTACAAGCCGTTTTCCCAAAAATGGTGTTAGACCCTTTTGAAAGCAAGGACAATAAAGTAAAATTTCTAACTTTGAATATTGTTGCAGTTCACACGTCTTAGCCTGTGTGCTATTAAACAATCTTACAACGTGTGATTAGTGTCCCACTTTTACAGTCCCTACTCCTCTGTGTGACCTGACAAGGGTCACCCAAATTTCCAAACAAGGTAACTTACTACATATCCTTGTCTTTACTAAATGTTTTATGATAAAGGTGGGAAAATGAAAGAACGTGGTAGAAGCCATTGGACCTAAGTGATATATCAATGCCCCCTTTATATTTTCACCAATTCATGTGAGTGAGGACCAGTCAGATACCACTTTCAATTAATCTCTTTAATAGGGAGCAAAGCTTAGTCACCTTTGTGAGCTCCAGGACTCTTAGTACTGAATAGTGCCTGACAGGCATGTGTCAAACATTTGTTGTACAAAAAATGAATAGCAAGATGATGAGAAATATTTTTAGATCTTTGTTGGCTATGTTCCATAAAAGTCCCTGAGGTTTTTTTGCTCGTTGTTTTCAAAATATATAGTTCAAATTTCTTATGATTTAACCTAATACATCAGTATAGTTGGACATTATATTTTCACTTTGTGTAGTTTGTTCTTTCTCCTATCTGGATGGATTGAGATTAGACCATCCATTTCAACAGATATGAACCACCAATTATGATGAGACTAATACTGTGCTCAGCACTGAGGGATACACTAAGTAATCAAATACCATAATATGTTGGGCTAAATGCCATCAAAGTAACATGAACAGAGTGGTATGTAGATGCTAAAATTAACTCTTCCTTGGGTAGCTCAAGAAGGCCTCATAAAGGAGAATCTTCAAGAATACAAGTTTGCTATGTTACTTTAAGGCGTTTATTTATCCAGTAGACATACATGAATGCCTTCCATGAGTCAAGCACTGTCACTTAATATCCCTGGGGTCTGATTTCTTCAATTATAAAAGTAGTGGTTTTCTTTTTTTTCTCTATTTTTTTATTTCTATTTGCTAGGGCTGCCACAAGCAAAAGACCACAGACTGGGAGGCTTAAACAAGAAATTTATTTTCTCATAGTTCTGGAGCCTAGAAGCTCAAGATCCAAGTGACAGCAGGGTTGGTTTCTTCTGAGGCCTGTCCTTGGCTTATAGGTGGCCACCTTCTTACTGTACCCTCACATGATCATTCCTCTGTATGTGCACACCCCTGCTGATATCCAAGTTTCCTCTCATAAGGACACCAGTCAGTTTGGATTAGGGCCCACTCTAATGGCCTCATTTTAACTTAATGCCATCTTAAAAGTCCTTATCCCCAAATATAGTCACATTTTGAAGTATTCGGGGTTAGGGCTTCAACATATGAATTGTGAGGGGCCACAATTCTGCCCATCACAGAAGTTATGTTCCTTCTCCCCTTGCAACCTTTGGATGTATAGCATTTATCTGTAAAAATACTCACTTGATCTTAGCTTGGACCAAGCATGTTATCTCATTTGTACAAAATCATACTCTTATGAGGCAGAGCAGGTAATGTTACCCTGTTAATCATTTTGTGATAGCAGCTATAGCAAACTAATGCAGGTTCTTTGGAGAATTGCTAGTTCTCCAGCATGGTTGGAGAGGAAGAGAGAGAGAAAGCTTACAGAGGTAAAACAGGAGTCAAATCAGTCAGGACCTTCTAACTAATTTGGATCTTATTCTGAGGGCAATGCAAAGCTATTATTCAAGACTATAAGACTATGACAAGGTCATCTCTGGCTTTACAAAGAATGTAAAAAAAAAAAAACCCTAGAAAAAACCCTAGAGCTGTAGTTTCCAGACCAGTACCCTACAAACAAGTTAGAAATGCAAATGTTCAGGTCCCACCCCACACCTACAGACTCAGAAGTCTGGGGACGGGGCCTAACAGAGTTTTCACCAGGCCTTCAAAGTGATTTTGATGCCAGCTAAAGTTTGAGAACCATGGGCCCATAGAGCAAGGCCAGAATGGAGGTCCCACTTACCTGACAGGGTTGTTAAGACAATCAAATAAGGCACAGCATAGGGAATATTGTCAGTGATACTATAACAGCATTGTATGGTGACAGATGTTAGCTACACTTGTGGTGAGCACAGCATAACATATAAGAGAAGTTGAGTCACTATGTTGTACACCTGAAACTAATGTAACATTGTGTGTCAACCATACTCAAAAAAACTTTAGAAAAAAGAATCAAATGAGATATACATAAAAATGTTGTAAAGCAGTATATATATACACGTCATTATTTATACTGCTGTAGCTCTAAAACTGTTATTTCACAGGTTCCAGCTTCTTTCCAAGTTTGGACATCTGTACTTTCCTAGAATAGCCCATTTGCTGACTTGCTATAACTTTGAAACAACTTGAAATCCAACACTTCATTTTAACTTTAACTTCTACAACCATTGTATAGGAATGATGTCAGGAAAGAAGCTCTGACATACAGGTCCATATCTGAATTCCCACTTAATAGATCTGTGATTTTGTTCTTTTCCTCTAAAACCTTTCCAGGCATTTATTCTTCCGAGTGGCTTTATCCACTACTACTGAATGCTCTCAGCATTTATTTCACCTGTTTAATAAACAAGGTTTCTCTTTTGAGATTATTTTTAATCAGTTTCGTAAGACTGATGAACTGATAAAATGGAGCCTTTGGAAATATAAAACTGAGAGACTGAATTCTAATAAGTCAAGTAATTTCCCAATTTCTCACACTAATTCCAGAAGAAAAGTAGTTATGTTTATAAAAGCATGTGTTAGGGGTGCCTGGGTGGCTCAGTCGGTTAAGCATCTGCCTTTTGCTCCAGTCATGATCCCAGGGTCCTGGGATTGAGCCCTGCATCAGGCTCCCTGCTGGGGCGGGGAGTCTGCTTCTTCCTTTCCCTCTACCCTTCCCCCACTTGTGCTAGCTCGCTCTCTCAAATAAAATGTTTAAGAAAAAAAAAAAGGTTAAAAAAAAAGCATGTGTTCATCATAGAAATCTTGATAAATACAGAAAAAATAAGAAAGAAAATAAAAATTACTTGTTCCCCACAACCTAAACAAAATTACTACAAACATTTTGGTCTATATCCATTTAGTCTCTTTTCTTTGTATATATTTTTAAATAAACACATATCCATACACACTGTTCTTTACAGAACTGAGATCTTACTCTAATATGGTTCTCTATTTTTTCCTACTTATTTTTTTACCTAATGCTGTATTGTGAAAATCCTTTCATATTCTTAAAAAAAGAGTCAAGAACATGACTTTTATGACCATGTAGTATTTGGTCATCTGCTTTTGACTGAGGTGACAGTCACAACCAAGCTCTATGCAAAACAGAATAATGAAAAACAAAAAAGTTGGCTGTATGTTAATAACATTAGAAACTTCAAAAAGGAAAATGAAGGCAGTTACCCAAGTGATTTATGGGAAAAAAATTTCAGAACAGTTTTCTGACAAAGTCATTCCATTGATTTATTTTTTTAACGTGTAGCTTCACATAGGACTATCTTTCCACTGTTCCACAAGGTTTTATGTATCAGTGTTGTAACTTTTTTAAACCTAAAACCTAAATAAATAAAACCTGTTTAAACATAAAAGATAATTTAAAAAAAATTTTTTATGAATATAACAAAATAAAAGTCTTTTTTTTTTTCCAATTAAGAAATTTCACAGCGCAGCAGAGCATGCGACTTTTGATCTCAGGGTCATGAGTTCAAGCGCTATGTTGGGCATGGAGCCTACTTAATACTAAAAAAAAAAAAAGATTTAAGAAATTTCACAGGCGATGACTCAAAGAATCAAGTACTTGAGCAAGAGAGAAGGATGAGATCCAGAGTACAAGGGGTGGAGTTCTTTCTGATAGAAGTTCTCTCTTTTCCATTGAAACAAGAAAGATGCAGGAGCAAATGAACACGGATATGACCTTCCGAAGTTGAGGCATTCCCTGCAGATGGTTTCCAGTTCCTCAAGTATGGTTCAAGTTCACCACCTGAATATGGGGGAATAGGTGGGGGGGAAATGAATGTAAAAGACTTGAGTAGAGAAGCCAAGGTATGAATGGTTAATCCAGAGAACAAATAGTTTTGCCAGCCAGTATGAAGTGCTCCCATGAAGTCTGAGGTCATGAACCAAAACCAGTCAGCCCTGTAGTATGATTTTTCATGGCAATCTTTGCTACTTGGATGCCAGCAATGGAATGGAAATGTTTGTTTCAGTAGGGTTCAGTCCAAACAAGACTAAGATTCTACCTTGAGGTTCCTCCAAGTAAGAATAGAGACATTGAGGTAAAAGAGTTGAAAATGTCTGCAAAAGCAATTATAAGGATTGATCGAGGTATCTAAGTTGGGTGAGTTGCAAGTGTTCATGATGTCAGAAGTATAGTAATAGATTTTTTTTAAGTGTTGGGCTTAATGGATTGAAGGTGTTAATAGGTCAGTGAGAGTATAATAAATGAGCTGAGGAAAAAGGCTAGTGATTGGCAACTGGGATGCTTGAAATTGAAATTTAGAAGGCAAAACAGTTATTGATGACAAGGTTCAAATCCACTTGGAGTGGATGGATGATATGGAATAGAGGAACAAGTTGTTGGAGATGAGGAGGTTACAAATCTAAAAGGCCAAGTGCTGAGGGTACCTGGCTGGCTCAGTTGGAAGAACATATGACTTTTGATCTCAGGGGTCATGAGTTTGAGCCCCATGTTGGGTGTAGAGATTACTTAAATAAACTTTTAAAAAAATAAAAATAAAAGGCCAAGTGCTGGTGTTGCATGGGCCATCTATGAGAATATTAAATTCACGGGGCACCTGGGTGATTCAGTCGTTGGGCATCTGCCTTTGGCTGAGGTTATGATCCCACCTGAAAGGAGCTCCCTGGTCAGCGGGAGGCCTACTTCTCCCTCTCCCACTCCCCCTGCTTGTATTCCCTCTCGCTGTCTCTTTGTCAAATAAATAAATTAAATCTTTAAAAAAATGTTAAATTCACAGAGAATATAGACAAGGATGGTGAGGAAAACTAGAGCAAGGAAAAACAGCCTATAATATCTTGAGTGAGAGTGGCCAGAAGGCTGATAAATGATAAAGATGATAAAAGGTAATTTAGCCAATGATATGAACTTCAAATGTTTCTGAAGGAGGAAAGAGGAGAAATAGTTTTGAAGCAGTAATCAGGAACAAAGAAGCCACCCAAACTCTGTAGCCTAACCTCTTGGCCTTAAGGTACACAGAGTACGAGGAAAAAAATAACTCCTACTTAGAAGCTCTACAGCAGAGTTAAAACCAAAAATTACCTTCATCACTAAAAATTAATAGTGCTGGGGATATAGCTGGATGCATCTAGGACACTTCCAAGTCTGAATTTGATAAGTCATGACTTTGTAGGTGATGCAGAAAGGCCATCTCACTGTCTGATAGCTTATGACATCAACCAGGTCTCCTGAGAAATGTAGAATCTGCAAGTAACCTCCAGTTGATAGTGTCTAAGGATAAGAAAAGGAGAGGTAATTAAAGAGAATGAAAATGTTTTTGCTCAAGGAATATTCAAGCATCTAGAATGCAGTTCTTTGTGAATTATACTACCTTTACTGTTGGCCTGTGGGACATAGTACTTATCTATTTATTTTAAAGATTTAATTTATTTGACAGAGAGAGAGTGGGGATGGGGAGAAGTAGAGGAAGAGGGACAAGCAGACTCCACACTGAGCTCAGAGCCCCACTTGGGGCTCGATCTCAAAGCCATGAGATCATGACCTGAACTGAAATCAAAAGTTGAACGCTTAACCAACTGAGCCACCCAGGTGCCCCATACTATGTCGATTTAAAACAACTTGCAAAAACAAACAAACAAACACCTTACAAACTCAATAGGTGATTTTTTTTTTTTTTTAGCTTGTGGTTAAAAAGTAGGCTGAAGTATTGTCTCTAAGGATTAAACGGCCTGGAAAATGGAAAAATATCTGGTGCAAGGGCCCTGTGAAAAAAGTCATTGCACTATTCTTGGGTGATTCTGTGACTTCATCATCGTATTCTACTCACATCAAATTTAGGTAGAATATTATCCTCAGGTATCAGTGATGCCTCCCTCTCTATGGATCCATTTCAGGGACCAAGATGCTCACGTATCCTTAGACCACAGGGCAGCTGTCAGAGCCCGGAGACACTTCTATGTACCCAACCTGGTCAGATCATATATAACCCTGGTAACTCTGACGCTTTTCAGATACAGCAGCAAAACCTACCTCTTAAAAATTGTTAGTATAATCAGGCCAGTGCCAAATTCTTCAACTAACAAGTTAACAATTTAGCAGGATAATTTGCTAACTCAAATAGGGTAGATAGACCCATCAAGTCTTGCCAAGATTATGCAGACTGGGACTATCCCACATGCAGTTATTACATTTGCAGTGCAAAATCATGATCCTTTGCCTCTCAGCTCAGTCACCCCTATAAAGATAAAAGCAATTGCCTATGTGCCCAGGGAAGCTGTGGGGAGAAAAATGAGGTAGCTTTCACAAGGCATCCTAAAAATGTACAAAACAATTTGCCACTTAAAACACAATTTTTAATTTGCATTACTAGCTTATTACTATTGCTGAATATATATGATACTGAGAGTTTTAGAAATAATTTAAATATAAAATTGCCCCTAGGAAAAGAATCCATCCTTAAACAGTGTCTCCTCAATTTGAACAAAATAAAATAACTTAACTCATAGGGAACATTTTTAGTGACGGCATTTTAAAAAAATTTCCTAAACTTAAACAACCATGCGGAAATCAGATCAACATTTTTAAAAATTTTAAGCAGCTTATAAGAAACAGTTTGGAGGTCAGAATTTTGGGGAAATGATTCAAGTACCCCACATGCAAGCTCAGTTTCTTTTCTTTCTCAGAGGAAAAAACATCTTGGAACATATATATTCATGAGAAACGCAAATATTTGTCATCAGGGGTATTTGTTTTCAGGAAGGCATTTTAATCTTATGAAATTTCTGAGACTTTTTAATTTGGGTCAGTAATATGGGTTTGATTAGGGTTCCCGGCCTGATTATAGGTCACCAGGCTCTTCTATGATTGAAATCTAGGTATGCACCACCTCAGTTATCTTAAGTTGCCCATTAAGGCATTCCTAAATGTTTTGTGGCATCCTGTTGTATTACTAAACATAAGGTTTGATTAAGTTATGGTAAGATACTTATGGGTGTAAGAATCTAACCCAGAGGTGCTCTCAACGAAAATGCAGTTGTGCCCCTATGTTCAAAATGAAATAATTTAGAAACCTCCCGACCTCTAGGGTAAGAAACGAATGGAATATTTGACGATACAATTTTGTCACAAATTCAGGTGCATTTTAAAGTGCCCAGTCGTCGAGGTCTAGCTTTTCCTGAATTTCAGGAACAAAAGAAGCATTCGCAAGGAGAGGGATTTAACTGCTTGCCCTCCCCTTTCCTCCCCCCAGGTAAACCAAATCAAGGAAGATGAGTGCCAACAAGCACGTCTTGCTTCTTTTCTTTCCCTTCAGGGATAGAGGAAAGGCTGGGGAAGGAAAGGCTGCGGTCATTCTTCGGTAAATCAGTGTCCTACGATTGAGAAAGGCCCAGCCCAGGGTCCTCGCAGCTGGCGTGAAATTCGGCCCATCCGAAGGCGATCGACCCCGGAGAGGAAAGCTTCTTCTCAAGCAGGGCGGGGGAAAGGAAACTGCACACACAAGTACTACGAAGGGGCCCTTATCAGCGTCTTAGGGGAAGGGTGGAGAAAAGAGAAATAGAAACGGACCAGGCGCCGGGGCTCCCGCCCGAGCGGCTTTTAAACTGCGTTTCTACAACCTCTCGCACCGTGCCGCGGCTAATGGAACCCGCGCGAGGGCTCCTACCAATCACCGCCCGGCTTCCTCCCACCGCGGGCCAATGGCGGCGCGCGTTCTTGGGGCGTGGGCGAAACAGGCTGCTCTCTCCTTGCTTGTGTAGTGTGTGGGCTGGGGTTGGTGGAGGCTCGTATCTTGGCCGCACTTGGTTCGCACTTGTGCTTGGGGGGCTTTTGTGTCGGCTTTTGCTTTGCTTTGTGTGTGCGAGTTTTTGCTTTGCTCTGCGGCGCTCTTCTCGGGTGGGAGCCGTGAGGCTCGAAGGCGGCAGCGCGGTCCCCCCCGGGCAAAGAGCGAGCGCGCCGGCGTGAGCTGCGGGTGTGAGGTCTGCGGGGAAGGGGATTCGCCGCGGAGATGCCGGAGTTCCTGGAAGACCCCTCGGTCCTGACGAAAGAGAAGTTGAAGAGTGAGTTGGTCGCCAACAATGTGACGCTCCCGGTCGGGGAGCAGCGCAAAGACGTATACGTGCAGCTCTACCTGCAGCACCTCACCGCGCGCAACCGGCCGCCGCTCGCCGCCGGCGCCAACAGCAAGGGGCCCCCGGACTTCTCCAGCGACGAGGAGCGCGAGCCCACCCCGGTCCTCGGATCCGGGGCCGCCTTCTCAGGCCGCAGCCGGGCCGCCGTCGGCAGGGTAAGGAACGCCCGGCCGGGGCCACAAAGGCGGGCGGTTGGCGGTTGTCGCCCCTACCCCCCCCCCCCTCGCCCCGCGCGCGCTCGCAGCCCTCCCTCCTTGGCGCCCCCTCGGGCCTCCTTGGCGGCGGGGCTGTCCCCGCGCAGGACCAGCAGGTTGGCCTGTGGGTCTGCGGACGCAGGATTCGGCTCCCTCACCGCGGGCTTGCAGACTCTGGAATGGGAAGCCGCTGGAGGGGAGCGTCGCGAAGTTGGGGCCGCAGGACTAGCGGTTGTGTGTCTGGAAGGTGTGAAGTTGGCATTTGCTCTTCTGTGGCGCGCGGATAGCTTGGTGTTCCTTGACCGTCGGGAGTGGGGTTTTCGGTGCCGGATTCGAAAGCACTCTAAGGGGGGTCAGCCTGAAATTGTTGTAGGTTACATTCGAGCGTTTTCCCGCTTTATTAACTGAAATGACTAGTAACCGAGTCTCAGAGCGCTCCCTGGAGGGCAATTTGTGACATACTAATTTCTAACCAAAATTTGAAATAAAGAAATTCCCGCCTTTTTATGGTTTTGCATATGGAGGGCTTTTCGAACCGTTTATGTTTTTCTTGTTTGTGTTAAGTTTTCCATGCAACAAGCCATCTTTTGGCGGGGCAGTGTTGTTCTGAATTAAAATGAGTACTTAAAAATGACATCTTTAAGCGGTTATATCCTATAGGCTCAAATATTTGGGGTTTTGTTTTAGTGTTTTTTTTTTCTTTTTGGTAAATTTTGCATAAGAAAAGGAAAGATTTCGGAACCAGGAGATGCTCATTTCTTGACCTTCTGACATATCAGTGATTGCAATTTGGAATATCTAATCTCGGTTAAATCTCAGATTGGTTCTACCAGATGCATATTCTGTTTGAGAATAGTTTGGGTTTTCTGTGGGTTTTTGTATACTGTTTTGTTGGAGTGAACTGCCTACTTCTCAGATTTCAAGTCATGACAGACTGTAGTAAAAACTAGTGTTTGGATGTAATATACGTTGCTTTTTAAGACTTTGTGGAGTTTAAAGTTGTTGAGTTTTGATAACTCAAAAGTACTCCGTCTTTCAAAGTTGTGTTGTTTAGTTTTTAAGAAACCTGTCTGATGTGTTCTGGACTACCAGGTGGAAATGAAAGAAAGATGTAATGTAGATTTAACTGAAAATCTTTAACCTGAGCTTTAGAGAAATTGAAAATCTTAATGTCTTAAGTCAGTGCCTGGCAAATAAGAGTGTCAAATATTTGTTCATTGAATGAAAGACCAACTGCATCTTACTGCTTCTGATGTCTTTGTGGATTTGAGGAAAGCCAATTTACTTCTCCATAATAAGGAGAAATTTAAGAGATTTCTTAAAGAGAAAATAAAGCATATTCGTTATTTGCTTTCCCAACCCCTATGAAAAAAATATGCAAAGGATTTTAGTAAAGATTTTGGTGGAAATGAAATCTTTTAATCCATTTAAATCCATTTAAATCAGCACACTTAAAAAAAAAAGTCTTCTGTAGAACCCTGGATTTTCTTTTGTGTAAATGTATTATTCTTGAGCCATGGAAGTAGTTGGTTGTGTTTATAATAGGATTGTTCGTTATTATTTTTATGGTTCGTTTTCAACAGAAACCCCCACCTTGATTTTGATGTTTTTTCTTCAGAAACTTTTTAAAAGAGTATGTCCCAATTAATATAACATTGTATGTGAATTGTACTTCAATTGTTTTTTTAAAGTATGTCACTATACTCTGTATTTTTGGAGGTGTAAAAATTTCAGTTCAGTTATCCAACATTTTTTAATTCCTACCAAGTGCTCTTAACTACTGGAGATTGATTTCTGCAGACCCTGCCCACTACCATAATTACATAATTGTTGGATTTTTTTGTATGTTAATTGATCGTATTTGTTACTCACTCGTTTCATCTCAAATTTCCCATGTTATCACAGTTGGTCAGCACCACGCAAATAAGTTTTGGGTGAAAGGAATTAATATTTTAAGAGAATCTACAATGTCCAGTATTATGTTAAGCCCTTTATATCTCATTTAGTGTTTTAATCCATATAAAGAAAAGCTATTTCATAGCCATAGATTCAAGTCTTACCTGCCTTGAGTATTTAAAACTCAAATGCCAGACTCAGTGGTGTCAAAAACTTGAAAAAGTTAATAGTGGTAGTTGGGTGATAGCATCATTTTCTGTTTTAAAGCTCATAAAATAAAAGTGACTTACAGTTGAACTTAGGAATCTGATAGACTTTATCAAGCACAGGAAAAATAATCTTGAATTTACAGGAAAAGAGTCTTAAGGCATTTATAATAATTGGTAAAATTATTCTCCATGGCACATTACTCTTACATGTACAAAATTTTATGTTGTGGCCATTGTTAATCCCCGTATGTAAAATAATGTAGTCACATTTCTTAAAGAATATAATCTAGCGGAAAGTAAAATTATGTTTGAGAGTTGTAGATAAGGCAGATTTTTCTATGTGGTAAATTTTTAGCATTTTAAAACAAATCAAACATTACTGTGGATTTGGCTTTATGAGGAGTTTTTAATTAAAGGAGAAACTTTACATTTAGCCACGGCCACGGCCTCTTAGATTCATTTGGTGTGAGCCAACAAAAATATTTGCATATTCAAAATTCGGTTTTGGTTTTCAGTTTTCTTGATTCTGAGCTTTTTATTTTATGCATCTTGATGACATCAGTGTTTTTAGGTGTTGAAATTACCGATATTGTTGACACAAAAATAAACAATCACAAAGTTGGCAATCTGCCTTATCATTCCAAGGTGCAAAGTGCAGGTATAGCTATTTGGAATCCAGTGGAGCATAGCATTCTTGAATGGTCTGATCCAGTGGATCATGAATTTTTAACAGGAAATATTTAAAGATATGTAACAGAACGGTAAAAAGTATGTTAGCGATGGTGTTAATTAAATCATACATTGACTGCCATACTCTACAGTAAGGTGTTAAGTGTGGATACTTTTGAATCAGAGTGTTATACAGTAGGGATTAAAATTCCAGGTCTGCCGCTTACTCACATGACCTTGAACAATGAACATTGTCTATCAGATGCTCAGTTTTCATCTGGAAAATAGGAATAATCTAGTAACTACTAGTAGCTACTTAATGAGAATTATAAGAGGTTGCATTTGTTACTGCGTCTAGTGCTCAGCAGTTGATACCTGTTACAACATATGCTTTCTGAAATTTTTGTGTTTATTTAGCTCCAGAGCAATACAATGTTACCATAATATCTTTCAGAATTGGATGAGGTAAGTTTGTGAAAGGCTTAAAGTCTGTTCAAATGTTACTGTATTGTTGCAGTAGCTGTGCAACTTCAGACTTCAGTTTCCTCTCCTAAAATGGGGATGTTAGTATCTGTCTCATAGGATTTTTAGGAATCCGTTGGTTAATACATGTAGGAAGTAATCCAGAATACAACTTGGTATATACTAAGTGCTCAGTGTATGTTATAATAATAATCATCTTGGAGGAAATTTAAAAATAAGAGTAGCTGGGGGCGCTTGGCTGGCTCAGTCAGTAGAACATACAGCTCTTATTATAAATCTCAGGGTCGTGAGTTTAAACCCTATGTTGTGGAGCCTACTTAAAGTTTTAAAAAATAATAAATGATAGTAGCTCATACGTGATATTATCAAAGAACTGTTGGATTTTAAAGTTGCAAAAGACCTTAGAGATCATCTGGTAGTTGGGAAGAAACTAGAGAACGGTGCCTGGCACGTAGTGGCTACCTGGTATTCTGACTGAATGAAACTGAGATTATGTGATTTACTCAAAGGAACAAAACTCTGGATGCAGAAATCAGTACAAATAATGGTTCCTTCTTCCTGATTGAAACTGCTGGCTTGATAATTATGTAGAAGACATTACTTGTCTGCCAGTTTGTATTCCTGTTAAATTTTTATTTCATAAAAATGGCATTACATTTCTGAAACTTTTCTCCTACAAATTAAAGATAAAAATCAGGTAGCTCGTTACGAATTCCTGCTTTCTTTGACTTACCTTACGCTAGTTTATTGGCCTCATACTTAAGAATTCTTTGTGCAGCTGTAATCTTTCATTCTGTTTTAAGAAAATATAAGACTGTTGGGTTCTGCTTTGATTTGATAAGCCTTTGTTATTTCTTTTTTTTTAATATAATTATTTTTTATTTATTTGCGAGAGAGTGGGGGTGGGCAGAGGGAGAGAATCTGAAGCAACAGCCCACTGAGCGCGGAGCCGATGCTGGTCTCAATCCCACAACCCTTGAGATCATGACCTGAGCCGAAATCAAGAGTCACTTAACCCACTGAGCCACCCAGCGCCCCAAGCCTTTTGTTATTTCCTAATAAGAAATGGGTTTTTAAAAGTAAGTGACTCATTTCTCCCTCCCTAGATGGCACTTTCATTCATTCACTCAACAAAACATCTGTCAGATACCTACTCTTGTGTCAGGCAGTCTTTTTTTTATTTTAGATGCTTGGGATACAATATGAATATGACAGTGCCTCTTCTTTCTGCTACCCTCTTAAATGCTGCATCCAAAACACCTGAGATACACGTTAAAATACAGATTCTCAGGCCCAAGATTAGGACTCAGACTGGGGTAAGACTTTTTAAAATAGGGGTTAACTTTTCCAAGCTTTGAAGTTTTAATAACAAACCAGACTTAGGGACTGTTGCTCAAGTAATTCACCATCTGGAGAAGATAAAGTATGTTTTACAAATAGGTGGAATGTGGTGAGTGCCAAAGAAAGAGATTTCTTGAAAACCTCGGGCTGTCTAAGAAATTAAGATTCTTGGATGTTTTCTTGATAATAAAAATTCTTAGGTGGGAGGGATTATCTACCAGTAATCGGTATTTGATTGATTTTCTTTTATTTAAAGTATTTATGTTATACAAGGGAGTTTTTCTTCCCAACCTTCCCACAATTTTTGGAAAATTCAAGTAGGTCATTAACACAGGATTTGGTCCGTTTGATTTTAAAAGTCTTTTTCTTTAAAGAATTCAAGTCTATGATACATAGAGCTCTTAGACTCTTGGCAGCTACTTTGACATTAATGTGTAAGTTGCTTAAAGATTTGAGCCTGATCCTTTGTCAGTGCAATATGTTTATTAAAGCCTTCTGAAAGTACCCTCACTAACTTTCATGGCCATTTTTTAGTTATATTAAAGATTTCTCTTGAATTGATGTCATTGTTCTTATTAGCAGTTATCTTTAAAAAATAATTTCTCAGTCTTTATATAAAATATTTCAAAATTTTATTTGGCTAAAAAATAAGAAATTCTAATACATGGCCAAATCATGTCTGATTTTTCTTCCCCCCCCCCCCATCAGAGTCATTGAAAGTAAGCAGTCCATTCAACTATGGTTTTCACCATTTCACATAAAATATTTCTGAATACTTAGGACTCGTTTGCTTTAAATAGCAATTCGGGCCTAAATTGATTTTGATGTTTGTGGCCATTATTTAAACAGCCATTTTTTTTGTTCAGTTCTGTGATGCTTTCTGGGGTTACTGAGGCATTTTGTAAGGCACTCTGCCACAACCCTAGAAGGCACCCATACTTCTGCTTTCTTCTCTTGTTTAGCCTTGGAAGTTTATATAGTTCAGATTGTTTTTTCAGTAAATACTGCCATTGCTTAAGTTAATTTTAAAAATTCCTTTGGAATTTCTCTCAAAGCTTATTCCATGTTCTTTCACCTTTTCTAAGTAAAGCGGCCACATAGAACTAAGTTTGGTGACAAAGCTATGTCACAAAGGTGATAGCCATGAAGTTTGACTTCCTTCATGGGTCAAAAACTGGCCACTAAAGTCACTGTATTTCAGTATTCATTTGGGCTTCTTAAATCTGATACGCTTGTTTAAAGGAAATCATTTTTTAATATACCTAAGAAATATCTTTATGGTAAAGTCTTAAACTTTCATAGAATAATTTAAACTTATAAGGATTTTTAAAAGAGGTTAGTAGTAAATTGTATTTCTGATTATCTGGGTGAAAATGTTTAATACCAGTCTGGTTACTCTTGAATTTTTTATGCTATCACCTCCTCTTTGGATAGGTTAGCCAAAACTGACAATTTTAATAGTAATATCTTTAAAATATGAGTTATATATTTTCAAATAATGAGTTGCATTTAATTTAATTAAATTGCTATGGCCTAATAAAGCTGTAAATCGACGGAGGGTGACTTTGCATGTTTATTGTATACAGTCTTATATAGTAGGTGAACATTTTTTAACTCATGGAAATAAAAACTGGACTTTGTTTACAGAAAGCCACAAAGAAAACTGATAAACCCAGACTAGAAGATAAAGATGATCTAGATGTAACAGAGCTCACTAATGAAGATCTTCTGGATCAGCTTGTGAAATATGGAGTGAATCCTGGTCCTATTGTGGGTAAGTTGGTAAAATTTCCTTTTCTGTGAGTGCCCCACATTATTTTCTTGTCTAGCAGTTAGAGTTTGGATTCTAAGGAAAAGTGTGTCATTAATTATTTATATGACCAGGACACAGTTTCCTTAACTACAAATGAGGAAAATAAAATGAGAGAAATGAACTTAGATAATCTCCAAGATTATTTCTGTTGTTAAAATTGTTTCTTCTAGTGTTCATGTCACAATTACCTGGTGAGACAGGGATCTTACATGACAATTGAGGAAAATCTGAGGTGACACAGTTGGCCAGATTCATCCAAGTCAGTAAATTGGTGACAGACTTACTAATATAACTCAAGATAATCAATTTCTAGCATAGTACCCATTTTCAGTTATCATTAAAAGTACCGTTTTTAAAGTCTTGTTTTGATTGGAATTCAAGAATGATCCCTTAAAGAACAAACTAAAAGAAGAAAACTTGGAACTAAATACACTGGATTTCCATCATTTGGTTCCTGTCATTGATTTTGGCCTTAATTTTTAAGGTCTTGAGAGTAACCTCAAGATGAGAAATGTCTGTTTTGGTAAAATTTTGAACACTGGACAAACCATAAAAGACTCAACCATAGGAAGCAAACAGGGTTGCTGGAGGATGGGGAGATGGTGTAACTGGGTTAGGGGCATTAAGGGGGGGGCACGTGATTTAATGAGCACTGGGTGTTATATACAACTGATGAATCTCTGTAACTCTCCCTCTGAAACTAGTACTACTCTATATGTTAATTGATTGAATTTAAATAAAATAAATTTTTTTAAAAATTGAACATTGGAGATTTGAGGATTTGTTTTTTTTTTTTCCTATAGGTGAAGTTGCAAACAAAAACTTAGAATGTTATCTTTTGTTTAGCACACTACTTCCAAATAGCCGGTAATAAGCCCATGAATATAATTATCAACAGACATTTTATACCCTTTTTAATTTTTCATTTAAAATTCCAAAAGGGAGATGCTGCAAAAATATGTATTATATATCAATATAATATTAAGTTACATGTTGTCATACCAGCTGTTCATTTTTTCCCAGCTTTTTTGAGGTATAATTGACAAGTGATATATATTTAGTGTGTATAACTTGATGTCTTCATATTATATATTGTGAAGTGATCACTGTGATCAAGCCAGTTAATATATCCATCACCTCACAGTTTTATTTGTGTATGAATGTATGATGAGAGAGCACTTAGTCTACTTTTGCAGATTTCAAGTGTATTGTTAAGTATAGGCCATTCTATATGTTAGATTTCCAGAACTTACTCATCTTGCAGAAATTTTGTACCCTTTGACCAACATCTTCTACTTCCCCCTTACTAGCTGTTCATCTTACGACTACTTATATAACATTTTGAGATGTGTTGTTTCTGAAAAAGGTATATTTATTATTTTATTCATCTTATAGAAACCAGGGAGACATACAGCTAGTGTAAAATAGAAAATAAAAGCTATTTTTGGCTTGAAATTGTCATTCATGCTGAAATGTGTTAAAAATGTGTTTATAATCCATTTTACTTTGCTATCTAATTGGTATATAATTTCTATTTGTGGCGCACATTTTCCATAAAAGGTCATTTTAATCACAAAGTAGTTTTATCTGAATGTGATTTAACACCTTAAATTTATACAGAATTTTCTTTTTTAAGATTTTATGTATTTATTTGAGAGAGAGAGCACGAGCGGGGGTGGAGGGAGGGCAGAAGGAGAGGGAGAAGCAGGCTGTCCACTGAGCAGGGAGCCCAATGCAGGGCTCAATTCCAGGGCCCCAGGATCATGACCCAAGCCAAAGGCAGAAACCCAACCCACTGAGCCACCCAGGTGCCCCCCCAAATTTATACAATGTTATATGAAAATGTATTCAACTAAAAAATTATTTATGACTTTTCTTTTTCCATAACTGAGCAGCTCTTTTTAGGCATATTAATCTCTGAGAGTCGTGGGGTTTTAATCATAGTATTCAGAGGAATACAGTCTGTTTATAAAAATGATTTTTTTCTACAAGGCAAATACTGTTACATTGTACTAGGAAAAAAAAACTCGAAGACTTTTCAGTCACAAATACTTGGTCATACACACAGCTCTTTAGTAGGTGATCTGTGATAAGATTTATATCAGTATACTATGTATTCCATGTTACTAAAAGAAACGTTGTAATCATGTATTAAAATCTCCGCAAAACACCTATTTTAGAAAAGAATCCTTTATATAGTTTTTAAAGCACTTAACTGTAGAAAAAGAAAGTGAGTGTAACATTTTAATGTTGCTAAAGACAGTGAGCAGGATCTTAAATAAGACATTACAGATGCTAAAGCAAGTTCTGCCTTAATACAGGAACGACCAGGAAGCTATATGAGAAAAAACTGTTGAAATTGAGGGAACAGGGCACAGAGTCAAGATCATCTACTCCTCTGCCAACAATTTCTTCATCAGCAGAAAATACAAGACAGAATGGAAGTAATGACTCTGACAGATACAGTGACAACGAAGAAGGTAAAATTTTAAATGATGTTTGTCAAATAATATGTAATTTTTTTCAGACTCATAAGATACAGTAACCATGAAGAAGATAAAATTTTAAATATTACCAAGTTATTTGTAATTTTTGTTCATAACATCAGTAATCCTCAAAGTAATTTGATTTAAATAACTTTTGTTGAGAATTCTAAGAAACGGAAATGTACAAATGTCTGATTTTTTTTGTTACTTAAAATTGCCAGGTACCTTTATCTTTTTTGCTTCAAATTTCATTTTTCTAAAAGAATAAAGTATTAAAAATAAAGATGAAGTTCCCCCACTTACCCTTTCCAAGTATTATTAACACAGAAGCAACCACTATCATTAATTTATTGCTAATCTTTCCAGTCCATTTTTAAATACTTTTTTTGGGAGCCCATTGTGGGCTTGAATTCACAACCCTGAGATCAACACCTGAGCTGAGATCAAGAGTCGGACACTTAATCAGCTGAGCCACCCAGGCGCCCCTAAATACTTTTTCATATGCATCTAAAACATAATATTATTTTGAACTTTAAAAAAATCTATATAAATACCATGCCAAATCTTATCACTTGCTTTTCTTTATTCTTTTATCCTTTTGAGACCTCATTCTACTGATAAATTACATGTGTCCAGTTTACTATTATAATTAATATATAGTGGTAGTATTTATAATATGGCATATGTTCTCTGTTCTGTATTGATATTTAAATTTATAGTTTTTGCTAGGTAATGTGATTTCAAGGCAGCTATGAAGCAAATATTTTGACATATTTTTAGTAGACTATTTTAAGAAAATTTGACCATAATATTTAAGTATATTTTGAAACTAGTACATGAAATTAAGGACCTTTCTGTACTAAGAACAACTTGATGTTTATAAAGTTTTAATTTCTATGACTTGTTTGTCAGTTTCATGATTATTTAATTTGACCCAAATTGCTTATATCTTCATAAGCATTGCCTGCCAGGGCACAGTGTGTCGAATTGGTTGTTCAGAATACAAAATGTAGTGTTTTCCTTCAACAGCACTATGTTAGCAAGGAGGCAAAGAATAAAATCAGCTTAAACACAAGTAATGCTTAAACTTCCTGCCTCTTTTGCCTCTACAGGAAAGAAGAAAGAACACAAGAAAGTGAAGTCCACTAGGGATTTTGTTCCTTTTTCTGAACTTCCAACTACTCCCTCTGGTGGATTTTTTCAGGGTATTTCTTTTCCTGAAATCTCCACCCGTCCTCCTTTGGGCAGGACTGAACTACAGGCAGCTAAGAAAGTTCATACTTCTAAGGGAGACCCACCTAGGGAACCTCTAATTGCCACAACCTTGCCTGGCAGGGAACAGTTGCAGAAGTTAGCCTCTGGAGGGAATTTGTTTACTTCCTCCAAGTCTAGCCATGATAGATGTTTAGAGAAAAGTTCTTCGGCATCTTCTCAGCATGAACTCGCTGCCATGTTGGTCTCTGCTGCAGCTTCTCCTTCACTGATTAAAGAAACCACCACTACTTGCTATAAAGATATAGTAGAAAATATTTACCGTGGAGAGAAAAGTGGAATTCAACCATTGTGTACTGAGAGGTCCCGTGTTTCAGATCAGTCAGTTCTCTCCAGTGAAAGGAAAGCACTAGAAGAGTCTGAGAGATCACAAGTAATTTCTCCACCACTTGCTCAGGCGATCAGAGATTATGTCAATTCTTTGTTGGTCCAGGGTGGAGTAGGTAGTTTGCCTGGGACTTCAAACTCTACACCCCCACTGGATGTAGAAAACAGATGGAAGAGAATTGATCGATCTGATTATCAAGACACTGAATCCCTGTCTCCTCCACGAAAATTCCCTAGGCTCAGTGAAAAGTCAGTAGAGGAAAAGGATTCAGGTTCCTTTGTGACATTACAAAATACACCTGGATCTGAACTGACATCATCTTTTGCCAAAACTGTTGTCTCTCACTCACTCACTACCTTAGGCATAGAAATGTCTAAGCAATCACAACATGAGAAAACAGATGCCTCAGAACTATCTTTTCCCTTCCATGAATCTATTTTAAAAGTAATTGAAGAGGAGTGGCAGCAAATTGACAGGCAGCTGCCTTCACTGGCATGCAAGTATCCAATTTCCTCCAGAGAGGCAACACAGATATTATCAGTTCCAAAAGTAGATGATGAAATACTGGAGTTTATTTCTGAAGCCACTCCACCAGTAGGTATTCAGGCAGCTTCCACGGAGTCCTGTGATAAACAGTTAGACTTAGTACTTTGTAGAACTTATGAAGCTGCAGCATCAGCATTGCAGATTGCAACCCATACTGCCTTTGTAGTTAAAGCTCTGCAGGCAGACATTAGTCAGGCTGCACAAATTCTTAGCTCAGACCCTAGTCATATGCACCAGGCACTTGGGATTCTGAGCAAAACATATGATGCAGCCTCATTTCTTTGTGAAGCTGCATTTGATGAAGTAAAGATGGCTGCCCATAGCATGGGATCTTCCACTTTAGGTCGCCGCTATCTCTGGCTGAAGGATTATAAAATTAATCCAGCTTCTAAGAATAAGCTGGTGGTTACTCCCTTTAAAGGTGGAACATTATTTGGAGGAGAAGTGTGCAAAGTAACTAAAAAGCGTGGAAATAAACGCTAATAAAGTTAAGAATAAAGACACCTGTTTGATCTTCGATATGGGGAGCTTAGCAGCTTCCCTAAGAATTTCAAGTGCTTTTATGCCAGAATTTTCTTTGAAGATCTTTTTAGTCTCCAGATTGGGCTATTTTCACAGTCAAGCTTCTACCCATCAAATTACAGTATAAAAGTAATTGACTACATAGAACTGCCTTTTTTTATTTTTTAAGTTGCACAGATAGAAAAGGCCTGATAGAAACAATTTAAAGATTTCTAGGTCACATTTTTGCCTCATACAGTTCACTCTCTCCTATTAAGATTTTACAATTCTCTGAAACTAAGAAAATGTTATTAACTAGAATATAAGTGGAGTCTTCACTGATTGAAATATTACTAAATATCTTCTCACTTTCTAGAACTTGTCTACATTTTTTTCTTTTATTCTCACTTTTGTTTTTTACTTCTGTATTCCTTCATAATATTCTAGATCAATGCAATTCAAAGTGCCAGTCTACAGACAGTTACTGATCCACAGACAGGATAAGTATGCACCAGAATTTGGATCTAGAGACACTTTTAGATCAATGACAGGGTTTATTTTTGTGGCAAAATTTTATTGATAAAACAGTGTGCCAATTTACATTCTGGTGCAAGTGTCTCATTTCTTCAAGGACTGGTAGCAAACAGTTCATGGACCACACCTTACAAAATCTGCTCTAAACCATATAATTCTGGAATAGTGCATTCTCACTATCACTGTAGTTTGTCAGATGTACTAGACACTGGAAAAGTGGGGCTTTTTTTTTTTAATACTTTCAAGTTATGCTTTGGTTTATGGATGATTAGGTTTAATCTAAATTCTAAAAGCAAATTTAAGTTACTAGTTTTTAAAAAATTCATAAATCATACTATATTCCTTTGTATAAAGCAGTATATTATTCTGTGTTTTCATTTCTATGATTGTAAGATGAGTCTATTTGTAGATTGTAAGATGAGTCTATTGTAGTAATACTCCTATTATGGAAAATAGTAGTATTAAGTATCAGCAAAATACAGTCCCTTTGGTCCTCCTGGACATTATTATATTCTTACTATACATGTTCATCTTTGCAGCTTCCTGGGAGTAATTTTATTTGTTATTTGTCTTCTGGAATGTACATGTATACATGTACCTACTACTAAGTGCTATGTGACTTTTTTAATGTATTACTGTAGAATGCTTCTGCAAATTCAATAAAGTTGTAATTTGAACAGTTTTGTGTGGTCTCCAGAAACATGTTTTATGTGTGTTTTATTCTTGGAGTTGCAACAAGTTAGGTATTTGTGCATAAACATCCCTTTTCCATTTCTTTATTGAAACTCGCTTAGATTCCAGTGGTATACTTGAAAATATTCTAATTATCGCTGTGAAGTTTTTCTTCTGTTAAAGACTATGTTTTTATTAGCTGTTGGAATTTAAATTTGAGAGGAATTAATCTATAACCAGATACCTTATTTGTTTAGTCAATTTCTGCTCAATTACTACTGGGTTCCTTACTCTGTAATTTCTTATTCTTAGATTTTGAGTTAATAAAGCATAAGGTTTATTTATAATGCTAAGGATTGTCTGAAGCATAAATATATCAATAGATTCATTAATAGACATTTCAGGAGGTGGGGGTGGGGTTGATACCTTAATCCTAAGTAAAATTGAGCTATTTGAACTAACATGGTAAAAATCACAGTTTGGGGAAAATTGCAAGTAGACTCTGGACTGACTAGTACTAGACTAGATAGTTAGCAAAACCTAACTGTCCGGACTACTTTTTAGCACCAGTGCATCAATTTCATGAAAAACTAAGCTTTTTAAGAATTGACTCCATTTCTATCTCTGGTAGGAAGGTAATCTAACTTGAATTTTTGGTAGTACGAGTTGTAGTAGTCACAACAGACATTCATTTTGTTATACTATGATAAATGTCCACAAAAATGTGGAAGTTAACTAAAACTTTTACAAGTCGTTAAAAATCTGGCTCTTCAGGGGCACCTGGCTGGCTCAGTCAGTAGAGCATGCGACTCTTGGGGTCATGAGTTCAAGCCCCATGTTGGGTATAGATTACTTAAAAAAAAAAAAAGCTAGCTCTTCAAATGGTGATAAAAGTCAAGGCTAAGAGAACGGAATATTGAAGACAATAAAAAGATATATTTGAGTTGTTTGGCATCATAGTGATACACTAATTAATATGTATGCACTAGCTTCTCTTCAAAGAAATGCTATTTTTATTATGGAGAGGAGGAAGACAAGTGACCTGTGAGTGTTATTTTCTGTGAACAGGATTCTTCCTTACCTCCTCAGTTGTACCAAGGTTTTTTTTTTATAATCCTGTCAAAACAGAAGTGAGGACTTATAAACTGCACTAAAGTATCAACGTCACTGCACTTACTTGTTACTAGAGGCTTGATACCATACAGGTGTTTTCAATCTTAAAATTACGTATAGCTTTTTTTCTTCCATATTTCAAATTTTAATGACTAACCTTTGTTTATATAGTAGTAATGCACTGTATGGACAAAAGAATATTAACAATTTTAATGTCCTTTTCCCACATCCAAGTAGTTTTTTGTGAAAAGCCCCCATGGGCAATTTGAATTCACTTTATGTTTTAGGCTATTAGTTCCAGAAAAAGGAAAGAATAAATGAGAAGAAGCAGTGATCAGATTAAGGAGTGGGGGAGATAAAAATGGAATAAAATAAGAATGGGAAAGTAAAGTTTTTAAAAGACAGAAATTACAGTTGAACAGTCATGGTCTATTGAGGTAATAACCAATAGGCAAACTTGTTTTACATAAGAATGTGCCTAAAACCAAGGTTCCAGGGTAATGTTAAGATGACATTGTAGTTTATTCTATATTTCAGATAGTAATGTTTCTCCGATGTTATTTCCAGACTCTAAAATAGAGCTCAAGCTTGAGAAGAGAGAACCACTAAAGGGCAGAGCAAAGACTCCAGTAACACTCAAGCAAAGAAGAGTTGAACACAATCAGGTATCTTTAGTTTTATGATCACTGTGTTCAGGTATAAGTAATCCGACAACACTAATTTGCTTGTGTCCTAGCCTTTGGTTAAGTTCCAGCATACTCAATCAAGTGTTCATTCCATTGTTCATTAAATGGCATTAGGAATCTAAACTTCATGTTTTTTGTCAGTAGTGTAGCCTGTGCTTACTGCAAAAGCAAGTGTTTAATGTCTCATATGTGCTTGATTCTGTGCTAAGCATGGTTCAAAGACAGTCATACTGCCTTTTAAGGGAAATATTTTAAAAGGTTGAAATAAATGCCTAAGCATATTTTTTTTTAAAGGAAGGAGAGGATTTTATATTTAATCTTTGTCTAGATTTCTAACTTCGCTTTTACTTTTGCTTGTCTTCTGTGGCTTTTCCCTCAACTCTGAAGCTAGTCTGTTCCTAAGACCACACTTTTATTTCCTTATCTGAGGTGAAAATTTATCTTTTTCATTGTGGGTGAGGCAGGATACAGTTTTTCAAAAGGAAAATGTAGGAAACTAAGGGAGAACTAATAAGCACAGGTATAAATGAACTAATTCACAGAGAACAAATTATTGACTAATCTAGCATTGATTGGCTGACCTTTACAAGATAGCTACCCCTGGAGTCATTTTCCTTACCCTTATTTTGTCTAGCTGGAAAGATTTGTCTTTTTGGTTATTTATCTTTTCCATCTTCTCTTTGTCATTTTAACATCCTGAGAGGAAGTTCTTGATTTCTTAAGCCATGTCTGTCTTGGTTTGATGTACTTAATAAGTTGAATTTCAGAATTATTTGTTAGAAATAAACTTGATTATGGAGAATGTATAGAGCACTCAGTGAAAGATTTTGTTTGATACAGAACCAAATACTGGAATAAAGATATTGCCCTTTAATCTAGTATTACTAGGGAAGAGCTACAGGGTCATGCTGAAGAATAAGGAAATAATAGAGCAAGAGAAACTAGGAAAATCCTGCGAAGGACAATGAAATAGACAAGTATGGAGAATTTTAGTCCACAATATGAAAGCAGGATGGTATAGTGCCATCAAGAATACTGGACTGGTCAGATGATAGGCTAAAGACGGGATGAAGGATGCTACTAAAGATGTTATTAATTGAGTTGGGGAATCCAAACTGAGGGACAAAATAAATGGTAAATTTTGGAGATGACGATGGCCTTATACAAAATTTAAAACATCAAGAAAATCAGAGGGAAGAGTTTAGTGACCCTTAGTCACAAGAGCCTCACAAGTTTAAACATTTTACTAGTTTTGTTTCATCTTCACCCATACCCTCCAGCTTTTTAAATTCCTTTTGGTTTTGTTATTTTGCTTTTTGCTGGGGAATATATTAAAGTGAATCTTTGACATCATTTCACGCATTAAAATGTCAGTATTTCAGTTATATCTGTAAAAGATAGGAGCTATTTCATATAAACATATATAACAACAGTGCTACTATCACACCTAATAAAATTAATAATTCTTTCATGTCTAATCTGTTCAAATTTCTCCAGTTTCAGAAATACCTCTTTTATGATTAAAGTACTCAAATCAGGATCTAAGCAAGCTATACATACTGTTTGGTATTTTTTTGTTTTTATCTCATAAGCCTGTAGCTATCTGCACTGTAAGTTTCCCCTCCATTAATTTGGTGAAGAAACCAGGTCAGTTCTCTCCAGAATTTCCCACATTCTGGATTTGGCAGATTGCTTCTTCAAGTGTCATTTAAATCTGTATTTTCTGTAGACTGGAATTAGACCTGTGGTAGAACTATGTAGTAGACCTTTCTGTGATGATGGAAATGTTTTTTATATCTCCCGTCCATTGTGGTAGCCATTAGCCACATGTGGCTATTGAATACTTAGAATGTGGCTTGTGTGGTAGAGAAACTAAAATTTTAATGTTACTTAAATTTAAATAGCCACATGTGGCTAGTAGTTACCATATTGAACAGCATAGACCTAGAGGATTGGTTAGATTCAGGTTCAGTTTCTTTGACACGAATACTTCATAAACGGTGTCCTGGCTTTCATATTGCATCATTTCAGGAGGCAAATGATGCTAAATTAGTAATAGGTTCAGATATTGAAAGCATGATCCATCCGTTTTAAAGTTCCGCATCACCCTTTCATTTAATGGTGATGTGAATGACCGCCATTTATGATTATTGCTTAGATCCGCTATTTTGTTTGAGGTCGTAAGGTAGTGATTTTTCTCATTCTCTCATTCCGTTACAACTGGAATTCTTTTATAAAGAACTTTTCCCTCATGACCTGCACAGTTACCTTGAAATAAAATTCACACAGGAGAGCCCACTTTCAAGTTAAAGCCTAGTGACTTCGAAAGGTGGTCAATAAAATCTTTTTTAACTAATATGGTTTTTATATATTTCATTTATGATCAGTTACACTCATCATTCTTCTTCCATTTTCAAATTGTGCCATCTTTAGCCATTGGGTTCCTGTGTCATTCTGTGTTGGTTCCTGTGTCGTTTTATTGACCTGTTTGTCTTTGATAGTTTCTTGTTTTCTGCCACAGTAAGATGTCCCAGGCTCGTGTATATTGCCTGCCTTTTACCACATCAGCCATTTTCCCAGAACCCTAATCCTTTGCATTGAAAATATTATTTGGAGGCTACCTACAGTCAGGGTGCTGGGTTATGCATTTCTGCTAGGTTGTCATTGCTTCTAGGCATTTTTACTAAGTAGAGCTAGGAGTACTTATTTTTTAGAAAGGGAAAATCATGAGTTCATCAAATTTATGAATGCAAGCTACCTAACTTCTGGGTGTCCTACCTTTATCTCTTTTATGCTGAATATCTTGGTTCTTAATGTGACTTATATAGTTACCACTATATAGATGTTTCTAAATAATACAGTACTCCTAATCGTAAGGCTGCTACATGGCAGTTTGGGGGTTTTTTACAGTTTTTCTTGTCTTTTGAGCATAAAATCAAAATTCTGTGCTTAAAATCACTTCAATGAACTTTTTTCCTTTCATAACTTTTTTAATTATTGAGAATATGTATATAGTTTTATTTAGGCAAAATAAGATGGAGTCAGAAATCTGTTTTTTATCTTTGTTCCTTCCATTTATAGGTAACTGTTTGTATTAAGTTTGGGTTAATATTTTCTTTTTGAAAACAGTAAGTAAATACATAGATTTATACACTTATTTTTGCTCCCCTCCTTACATAAAAGGCAGTGAACTTTGCACATTTCTCCCTTTCTGGTAATCTAAACACGGAGGTCACTCCATATCAGAATACAGTATAGCCATCTTCCTCATTGCTCTGTACCACCTCATGTCATTGCATTTTATGGATGTACTGTGTTTTATTCAGCTACTTTCCTCTTGGTGGATAGTTAGATTATTTTCAGTTATACTGTTTAGATAATGCAAAGATGAATTGATGAACAGCCCTTTACATGTATCATTTCATATTTTAGCCAATTTATCTTGGGGGAAATCCAGAACTGAAATTACTGGGTAATTTTGCTAGATGTTATCCAATCCCCTTCATTAGAGTTGAAGCATTTTGCATTACCACCAGCAATGTATGAGAGTACCTTTCTCTAATGGAGGAATAGGACACTTTTTGGGGGAAAAAAAATTAATATGAGTTAACCAGATTACTAAATTGGTAGTTCTTCAGAGTAAAGTGGCTTTTAATTATACTGTTTCTTTTTATAACTTAGTTTTGTGTAAACTTTTTGTTTAGAACTTGTATTTTTACTGACAGCTCTATAGCCTTCTTTAATAGGGCAGCTCCTGCATTCTCTTATGCCTCAACTGCCTGCTGTCTTTTTTTGCCTGATAGCTTATTGAAAGGCAATGCGAGAACGTTTTTGTTTCTTCTGTTGGCTTCCTAATAAGTTAAGGAGTTGCTGCAGAACATCTTGCTGAAAATAGATGGCGCTGTGATTAGCATTTTGGACACAGTAGATAGCAATCACATTAATTACTAATTTTACATAGCAATGAATTTCTTTCTTTTCAGTCAATAATTTTCACTTGTTTATAGTGGACTATGGTAGAAAAAAAATCTTCAAAATATCTTTTCTGGTGTGTGAAGAGTTGTCAGTTTTCTGTGAAGATGATTATTTCTGAATTAGATAATAATAGTGAAAGAACTAATAAAACTAGTTGACAGTTCTTAATCAGAGAATTCAATAAACCTGGACAAAAGGAAGTATAAATGATTTATAGTGAAAAGTTTCTTTCCTGCCCCTTCCCAGCTATTCCCACAGGCACCCAGTGTGTTTTTTTGTGTTTCCTTCCACAGAAGAAAATAAAAGATTCTTTAAATGGAACTTGACTTTAATGTCGAACATGACTAACAGAAATGTAAACAATATTTTTTTATTAACCATAATAGTTTCAGTAGACGTTGGTAAATTTTTGATGATTATTTCAGTTCAAAATACAACAAATGGAAAATCCTGGAATTTGGTAGATAACCAGTTTTAAGGAAGAGCAATATTTCCCCTACCCCCACCTTCATGGACAGAGATAAAATATCTGGTCTTTATATTATATCAGTTTTATTCGCCCTTTCAAGAAATATAGGGGTGTCTGGGTGGCTCAGCCGGTTAAGTGTCTGCCTTCAACTCAGGTCCTGATCCCAGGGTCCTGGGATCACGCCCCTCATTGGGCTCCGTGCTCAGTGGGGAGCCTGATTCCCCCTGTCCCTCTGCTGCTCCCCCTGCTTGTGCTCTCTCTTGCTCGTGTTCTCTCTCTCAAATAAATAACATCTTTAAAAAAAAAGAAAGAAAAGGAGGAAGGAAGGAAGAAAAGAAAGAAATGTAGTTTTTAGGAATGCCTGGGTGGCTCGGTTGGGCCTGTGTCTTCAGCTCATGTCATGATCCCAGGGTCTTCCTCAGCAGGGAGTCTGCTTCTCCCTCTCCTTCTGCCCCCCCCCCTTGCGCACTCTCTCTCTCTCTCAAATAAATAAGTAAAATCTTTTTAAAAAAAGAAATGTAGTTTTTAATTCTTTGAAATGTTTTAAAATACTTAGTATACACTAAAAATACCAGATAGACTGTCAAACCAGAATATTTTTAAAATACTGCTTCTAGGGGCGCCTGGGTGGCACAGCGGTTAAGCGTCTGCCTTCGGCTCAGGGCGTGATCCCGGCGATCTGGGATCGAGCCCCACATCAGGCTCTTCTGCTATGAGCCTGCTTCTTCCTCTCCCACTCCCCCTGCTTGTGTTCACTGTCTCGCTGGCTGGCTCTATCTCTGTCGAATAAATAAATAAAATCTTTAAAAAAAAAATACTGCTTCTAATTAATTTTACTGGCACTGAGCAATTAACAATGAAAGAGGAAGCAGAATTGAAAGTAGTTTTAAGAAAATACTTGCCTTTGAGATGCATCACATTACAATATCTTAAACCAGGTGTTCTCAACCCTGGCTGCACTTCAGAATCCCCTCAGGAATTGTAAAAATTAACTATGCCCAAGGCCCTTCTAGAAGAGATTCTGACTTAATTGGACTAAGGTAGGGTTGCAGGCATTTGATATTTCTCAGAAGCTCCCCAGTTGCTGTTGTGCTGCCAGGATTGAGAACCTCAGATTAAAACTATTGCTCCTTTCTAGTCAAATAATCAGGAATTTAATTATTAATGAACATTTGTCATATTTGTATGTAACTTAACAGATTTGTCTTTTGACTAACCTTAAATTTGCATTCAGCAAATATTTCTTAATAGATAGCAGGAAAAGGAACCCAGAGTTTCCAATTGTGAGTTGAAGAGAAACTCTTATAGTGTTAATCCCAGATATAGGTAAATACAAAATTAGATATGAAACCATGTTTGTACCTTGTGGGGTTCTGGTAGTAATGTTTCCTGTGAAATAAGCATTCTTATTGGATAAGCACTCTTGTCCCAGGGTAAGAGTAAAATAAATATGTATTAAAATTAATAGGCACTCCCTTGAATACAAAAAGATCAGTTATTTAGATAAAATATTAGCTTGAAAGCAGAAGTGACAATATACGCACACTCTAGTATAATACTAATCATTGGCGGATATTCTCTGGTTAATTTTTCTGGTAATAACTTGCTACTTGGAATGGAGAATCTCAGGCCTTACCCCAGAGCTGCTGAATCAGAATCTGTATTTTAACAAAAGCTCCAGGTGATTGATAATGCATATTACAGTTTGAGAAGTACTAGTCTAGTGGTTTTCAAACTATTATGTAAGAGCTACTAAATTATTTTTTTTTTAAAGATTTTATTTATTTATTTGACAGAGATAGCCAGCGAGAGAGGGAACACAAGCAGGGGGAGTGGGAGAGGAAGAAGCAGGCTCATAGCGGAGGAGCCTGATGTGGGGCTCGATCCCACAACGCCGGGATCACGCCCTGAGCCGAAGGCAGACGCTTAACCGCTGTGCCACCCAGGCGCCCCCTACTAAATTATTTTTTAAATGAGGAAAAATCAGTTGCCTTTTCAGGGAGACAGGAATCTGGGACTGGAAGATACCAGTGACCCATCACTTATTGCTATCCTTCTGTAGTGAGGAGTGGGTAAGCACTTGGCTTTGGCATTGACGTTATAGGCTCACCTGTTTGTGAGAGAGGTGACCACCAGGTTTTTGTTGCTCAATGTTTATTTCTAAGAAAAGGTCGACACCTGGGAACTTTTAAGTTCAGATAGCTGTGTGTAGATTATAATTTAAACTGAACCTATTTAAATAATCCTAACTACTTGAAAAGGATAACATTTAATTTGTGCTAACAATCATAAAATTTTGTTTTTAAAGGAAACTGACTTGTTATAATAAATGACTTTCTTATAAGTCATGATCAGCCTGCTTTTTGTTTAGACAGCCAAAGAGATGCAGTTGTGATACGAGAGCCAATAGCAAACAGCAAGTCACAGAAGGAGCTGGTGATAAATTATGTGCTTTTTTCTTCCTGCTTTTATTACAATTTGTGAGCTCCTGTATATTTTACCATAGTTTAAGTGTTTTCCGATGCCTGCATACTGGTTCAGTCAGTACATTTAGAAATACTTTGAAGGCATGGCATTGTTTGCAAATGCTGGCATTTGGAGATTTTTCATGACTTCTCGGTGTGCTAGCTAATGGCCATTATTAAGGTGTTTGATGTTAGAATATGACTTTTTTAATGTGTCGATGCTTGAATAGAGCTATTCTCAAGCTGGAATAACTGAGCCTGAATGGACCAGTGGATCTTCAAAAGGCGGACCTCTGCAGGCATTAACTAGGGAATCCACAAGAGGGTCGAGAAGAACTCCAAGGAAAAGGGTGATGCAAGGCTTATTGCTTAGAATTGGGTTTTCAGATTGGTAGGGTTTTAGTGATTATTTTATATTTATTGTTTTTGTTTTGTTTTCAAACTAACAGGTGGAAACTTCAGAACATTTTCGTATAGATGGTGCAATAATTTCAGAGAGTACTCCCATAGCTGAAACTATAATGGCTTCAAGCAACGAAACCTTAGTAAATATGTTTCATAAACTATACAAGTGGTATTCTTTGTAAATTACCCTTTAACTAGAATTGGGGAGGTGGTAAATTTTGGTAGATCTCAAACTTACGTTTTAAACATTATATTTTAAACTCATTTTCCCCATATAATTCTGAATTTTAGAATTTTTCAATATAACCAATTTATGTATATAAATTTGTACAAGAATCCTACTTGTCAGTATTCTAAGGAAACTTTTTTGCAAAAATATTTAAAGAGTTGCTAAGGCTTCACATGAGAAGCACTGAATATGTTCATTTCCAGGTTCTTTTATCTATATTTTTATTAAGGGAAAGTTTTCAAATATTATAGAAATAGAGTATCTTTTTTTCTTTTTACATGTCTTTGTTATGTTTGGATAATTCTGAGTCTGAATAATTTGAATCTTGGCAGGTTGTCAATAGGGTGACTGGAAATTTCAAGCATGCAGCTCCTATTCTGCCAATCACTGAATTCTCAGACATACCCAGAAGAACACCAAAGAAACCATTGACAAGAGCTGAAGTAAATGCATAAAATTTAGATCGATGCTATCATTGATCTTTTAAAGAGGAAATTTTTTATATTTGTTTTTTGCAGTGGGAGGGAGCAGAGCTTTCTTAACTGGGTGGGGTGTGGGTGTGTGTGTGTGTGTATGTGTATTATTTTAAAGACATACTTTTTTATTAGTGACAGTTGAAAGTAACTAATGTAGTATGTGATATGCTAATACTATCTGCTTGCTACTGTGTGCCTCTTAAGTTCCACTTTTCAAGGGAGTATTCATTTGTGTGCTGCTTCTAATATGTTCTCTTTGTTATTGATGTGGGTTGAAAGTGTTACTGGGCTGTTGGGGAGGCTATACTGTCTTTGACCAAAAGGTCAAATAATGGGACTTTAATGTGACTTTGTATGATGGTTGACTTGATTACCTCCTGTATAATTAAGCTTTAAAGTACTAACTGCATGATGCATTATAATTTTAACGAATTTTTACCAAAGGTTGTTTTGATCTGGGCATAATGGTAAACAGCAAAACAATCAGAGTTGTTTAAAAAAATCATTTTATGGTTTTTTAAGTTAGGAAGATTGAATTAACTCTGTAGTTAAAAGATATACTAAAATTTGTTAAAGATCCATGTTAATTTGATATCTTCCATATTTCATCATTTTATTTACAAAATTCTTAACAGAAGAAACAGTGTATTCTTGATATTAATGAAAAGCATGGGAAAATCCAGTGGGGGATCTTAATGCTGCCATATTAGCTGTACTGAATTTTAGTTTTGGGAGGGGTTTCTTAAACTTGCTTGAATGTGTGGCAATCCCCTTGCCCCCATTACCACATTAACGTATCTCCACATTGAGGAAATTGGAAGAGAGCTTTGGAAGTGTATGGATACTTTTTGGTAATGATGAATTTAGAAAGGGCAGTGGTAAAAGTTGGGGCAGATTCTTTTTAAAATTATGTTTTAATTGCACATTTATACTAAATGTTAACTTGTGGTTGTTTGTTTCTTATTAGGTGGGAGAAAAAACAGAGGAAAGAAGAATAGAAAGGGATATTCTTAAGGAAATGTTTCCCTTTGAAGCATCTACACCAACAGGAATTAGGTATTCAGATACATTAAAATGAGAATTAGTGTATTCTACTAGGGCTTTTTATTTATTTACTTATTTATTCCCACTTTTATTAAGGTGTAATTGACACATGAAAATTGTATCTGTTTAGGATGTACAACATGATTATTTAATAGGCATATACAGGAATTTTAATTTTTTATTTTTAATTGAAGTGTACTTAGCATATAATAAGAATTTTAATGTGTTCTCAGAATTAAACTGTTCTTTTGAGAGTAGTTTAATTCTTAGAGTCACTAGTTCATATTCTTGAAAGTTGAGTCAGATTCAGAGTTAACTTTGGTAAGTTGAAATGTTATAAATAAATAATTTGCCTACTATCTAATTCTTATTTTTCTCTAAACAAAAACATAATGAGAAGGAAATACTTGTTTTTCCTGAAGGGCTCCCTTTTCTAATTGAAAAGACTGTTTAGGTAACAGCTGAATTGTTTCCTGACTGAAAGAGTCACCACCAAACTTCCTTATTTTTTCCTCCTGTCTCCTAAATATACTGGCCCTGAAAAGAAGGCAAGTTTAACGAATATTTATCAATGTTCTGAATATTATTTTCTAAAAGAATGAGCATCCAACATTTTAAATGACAAATGTGTAGAGATTTTAAATAGGCTGACTGACCTTACTATTTACAGGTGACAATTTTCTATTATTATCTCAAGGAATGTGTTTGAAATTAGGAGTGGTAATGACATGTTATATTTTATATTATATATTGAAATCGTAACTTTTATCTAAAAATTTTTTTCCCTGTTTTCACTCCCAACAGTGCTAGTTGCCGCAGACCAATCAAAGGGGCTGCAGGCCGGCCATTAGAACTCAGTGATTTCAGGATGGAGGAATCTTTTTCATCTAAATATATTCCTAAGTATGTTCCCTTGGCAGATGTCAAGTCAGAAAAGACGAAAAAGGGACGCTCTATTCCCATGTGGATAAAAATTTTGCTGTTTGTTATTGTGGCCATTTTTTTGTTTTTGGTCTATCAAGCTATGGAAACCAACCAAGGAAATCCGTTCATTAATTTTCTTGCTAATGACTCTGAAAAATCCATCTGAATGAAATCTCTTTGGCACACTCAATTTGGTCTCCTATTTTTTCTAATGCATAAAAAAACATTTGTGTACACTTGTTGACTCAAGAACTAAAAATAATGTGATTTCACCTCAGTAAATGTAGTATTCCATTGAAAAGCAAACAGGATATATAAATGGACTTCATGTAAATGTTTTGGGCTTTGGACTAATAGGAGATCACTTCGTGCCATATGAATAATCTTTTTTAGCTCTGGAACTTTTTTGTAGGCTTTATTTTTTTAATGTGGACATCTTATTTCACTTTTGAGAAAAATGTATATTGTTTTTGTGTATTTGGAAAACAAGGGCAAAACATGATAGTATAATGTGAAGCTACATGTTTAAATACTTTGAATTCTTACAGAAAAGATTTTAAGAAGTATTCTCTGCTGTATAAAAACTTTAGAGATATGTGAAACATGAAATTTGGTAAGGAAAAAAGTAACTTGGGTTGTACTTTTTGTAACTGCCACTGGTGGTTTGATGTGTTTATGGGGGAACATACAGCAATAATCTCTTCTGTAACTTTTATTACTAGTAATATTATTGTAGTCCTATTGTACTGACTTTTTAAAAGATTTCTAGTATCATGAATGTCCTACTTCAGTAAGACCCATTTAAATGCTGTTGATATTTTAGCAGGAATCTTTAGTGCGACATATACATGTTTTAGAGAATCGTTAGCTGGCTGTACATGTTTTTAGAAACTGTTTAGCTAGCTATAAGGCTGTAATCGGAAACGTGTACTTTTTATTTACAACAAAACATTTATTCTGTCAATCCAATTTGCTACCAAAATATTTTTTAGATGAGTATGTGTCTGTTTTAGAAGTTAGAAACTTTAAACACTGGTCTGAGGTTCCATTTGGATTCATTTTTTCATTGTCTTCTGTTACCAAAATTTGCCAGGTTTTTTTTTGTTTTTTGTTTTTTTTGGCCCTATATTTTCCAACAGAATTTGATTTAAAAGTACAAAAAGTGTTTACTTTAAAATTACATAAACTTTTCTTAGATACCAAGTAGTGATTACATAAATTTATAAACTCTGAATATGAAGTGGGCATTATGATTTTTGTATACTCTTGAAATGGTTAACTTATCTTTGTGGTTGATTTATTTTATTTTTTAGCTAAAACTTACCTCATGTATAACTTGGTTAAGTAAAGTAGTAGGTAATTGAAATTTTAGTAGAATCAAGTAAAACAAAAATTTAAACTTACACATTTGAATTTCAGCTTTACAGTCATTGACCATAAAGCACACTAAAAATATGTTATTTTAAATATCATCTGAAATAAAAAGATACTTTTTAAAAAGCAAAAACTTAATATGTATATTTAGACCAACATGCAATTTTGATTTCATTAGCTATCTTCTGATGTTTAGCTTTGAAATACTTTGTAGACATTTTTCACTTACTTTGCAATTGATCAGAAACTTTTGTAGGTCTCGTCCCATGGGGGAGTGGGAAACTTACTCCTAGATCAGAAATGCTTGCCCGAGTAAAAGTGTTTCTTTGAGATGAGCCACAGAGGGGGCACGTTTTACTCTTTTCTGCAGTACGGTAATAGCAGTCTACTTTTTCATTGTTTCTAAACTTTGCTTCCCATATAGTTTTCAGTCTTGTCTTTTTTATTAGAAATTGTAAGAAGCTACATTTAATGTTTAAAAATATGGGAAGATAAATTGAAATTATATGTATGTAAGATCAATTTTCTAATAGAAAGGTATGGTCCAAAATTGTAAAAAAAGGACCAGTTAAAACATGTAGTCTTTTTTTTTCTTTTAATGTGTACTTGGTCTTTTGTCTGTGTCTGTTTTATTCCACTAGAATAAATGTGTCCTTGATGTAAATGCAAAGCATTTCTTCCTGATTAAATTGTAGATGTAGACTTTACAATATAATTCAATAATAAAAATGTAATTAACCTCTAGTTTTGTCATTGTAATAAATACTTTTAAGATAGCACAAATTATAAGACACCTGATAACATTTCTTAGGTGATTTGTATGGATTGTTGAGTTTTAGTTCTCATTTCAGTCTACTCCTTAATGTTTTGCTTCTAATCATTTCATAATCAGCTCCTCATTTGTTCATGGATAAGCAGTGTATAGCCGTTATACTCATAATGATAGAGGGAAGCTTTCAAAGGCACTTCTCCCATTCTACAATACAGTAATATAGTACAATATACTATACTTTTTTCAGTCTCCCTTTCCTTTTTTCCCCAGTTTTACTGTCTTAGTACTTATCTCTGACACTCACTGTTAGTCTTGCTTTGAGATTAAGCAAAGATGTTGCCAAGGTGTATTATCATGGAACGGTGTGCATAAGATGAATGTGCTTTCTCATTCATGTGTTCCCCAAAGGTGAGTTTATTTAAATTAGTGATTCTTAAAGTAGTATGTATCCTTAATTAATTAGAAGCACATAGCAGCAAAGGCTTACCATGCTTACTGCATGCTTACCATGTGCTAGATGCTGCTCTGTGCCCTTGACATGTATTGACTTACTTAATCCTTGCGAAAATCCTATGAAGTAGGTATTTTCTTACTATCTTATTACAAATAAGGAAATTAATGCTCAGAGGGTTTAAGAAACTTGTTGAAGTTTGCACAGCTGGGAAATGATGGGTCTGGGTATATATGTGTAATACAGCAGAAGGGACATGAAAGACCAGCGTCCCACATGTACACTCTATACCCGTTCTCTTGTTCAGCCTTGCTTCGTCCACAGTGTTGGTGCCTCCGGGTTCCATGTTTCATTAGGGGTTCTTTAAGATCCGCTTCTAGTTTTAATCTTTCTCTGTAGCCATTTAACGTTTTTTTTTTTAATAAACTTGACATAATACATTGTATAAATTTAATGTGTATGTGTTACTTTGATACATTCATTTATTGTAACATGATTGCTGTTGTAGCGATGTATCACATAATTATGGTGTAATATTGTTTATACTAAAGACCAAGTATTCTTTATAAATAATAGGATCTCTGTTCAAAATCCAAATTTTGCTGAAAGTTATATTTAGTTTGGCAGCATAATCATAGTACATTAAAATACATTGATCAGTATCACCCTGTCCTATCTTGAATTATGTACCAACTTTTAAATGCATAAATATTATCACTTTTTCTCCTTAAATTTAAAAATTTAAAACAGTGATTTCAGGGGCGCCTGGCTGGTTCACCTGGTGGAGCATGCGACTCTTGATACTGGGGTTGTGAACTACAGACCCATGTTGGGTGTAGAGATTACAATAAATAAATACATACATACATACATACATACATACATACAAACTTTAAAAATAATAAATGAAACAAAGATTTCAAAATAATTCTTAAAAAAAACAAAATAATCCTTGTGATTATATTAATTTCCTCAAATATGTTATTTTCTGATTTTTATTTGCACACCGTATTTTTCCTCTTTAATAAAGTTTCGTTTTCTTTTTTTTAATTACAGTATAGTTAACATACAGTGTTATATTAATTTCAGTTGTACAATGTAGTGATTCAACAATTCTATACATTATTCAGTGTTCATTAAGATAAGTGTACTCTTTTGTTTCACCTGTTTCACCCATCCCTCACCCACCTCCCCTCTGGGAACCATCTGTTCTCCATAGGTAAGAGTCTAATTTTTGGTTTGTCTTTGTTCACTTGTTTTTTTTCTTAAATTCCACATATAAATGAAATCATATGGTATTTGTCTTTTTTTTTTTTTTTTAATAGGCTCCACACCTAGCGTGGAGCCCTGTGCTGTTCTCAAACTCAAAACTGTGAGATGAAGACCTAAGCCAAGATCAAGAGTTGGACTTCTAACTCACTGAGCCACCCAGGCAGCTACATGTGGTATTTGTCTTTGATTGACTTATTTCACTTAGCATTATACTCTAGATCCATCCATATTGTCACAAATGGCAAGATTTCATTCTTTCCTATAACTGAGTAATATTCCCCTGTGTATATGTATACACCACATCTTTATCCATTCATCTATCGACAGACACTTGGATTGTTTCCATAATTTGGCTAGTGTAAGGAATGCTTCAATAAACATGGGGTGCATATATCCTTTCAAATTAGTGTTTTCATATTCTTTGGGTAAATGCCCAGTAGTGGAATTACTGGATCGCAGTGTAGTTTTATTTTAAAATTTTGGAAGAATTTCCATACTTTTCTCCACAGTGGCTATACCAGTTGCATTCCCACCAGCAGTGCATGAGGGTTCCTTTTCCTCCACATCCTTGCCAATACTTACTTGAATTTTTTATTTTAACCATTCTGACAGGTGTGAGGTGATATCTCATTGTGGTTTTGATTTGCGTTTGCATTTTGATTGATTAATTACCTCTTTTTAAACATTTTCATGCATCTATTGGCTATCTAGGTCTCCTTTGGAGAGACGTCTATTCATGTCTTCGGCCCTTTTTTTTTTTTTTTTTTTAAAGATTTTATTTATTTATTCGACAGAGATAGAGACAGCCAGCGAGAGAGGGAACACAAGCAGGGGGAGTGGGAGAGGAAGAAGTAGGCTCCCAGGGAGGAGCCTGATGTGGGGCTCGATCCCACAACGCCGGGATCACGCCCTGAGCTGAAGGCAGACACTTAACCGCTGTGCCACCCAGGTGCCCCTCGGCCCATTTTTAATTGGATTTTTTTAAATTTAATTTTTGCTATTTAGTTGCATAAGTTCTTTATTTTGGATACTAACACTTTATTGGATATGTCATTTGCAAATATCTTCTTCCATTCGGTAGGTTGTCTTTTAGTTTTGTTGATTGTTTCCTTTGCTATGCAGAGGCCTTTTTTTTTTTTTTTTTTTTTGTACTCCCAATAGTTTATTTTTGCTTTTGTTTCCCCTGCCTCAAGAGACATTCTAGAAAAAATGTTGCTACGGCTGATGTCAGATAGTAATAATAATCCTCTTCTAGGATTTTTATGGTTTCAGGTTTCACATTTAGGTCCTTAATCCATTTTGAGTTTATTTTGTATACAGTGTAAGAAAGTGGTCCAGTTTTATTCTTTTCTATGTAGCTGTCCAGTTTCCCAGCACCATTTGTTGAAGAGACTGTCTTTTTCCCATTGCATATTCTTACCTTTTTTGTTAAGGATTTTCTGTTTCTTAATCTGTTTTCCATCTTCATACTGTTTTTTGAAATACATTGTCTTTGACATCTCACATCTCTCCCATTCTGTCATTGTGGTAAACATATTCCCTTTTCAGTAATAGAGTCTCAACAGGAAGAGGCCATGTGGTCAGGCTGTCACCTTGAATTAGCAGTCACTGACTGCTTTTCAGAATTGATCTTCCATCCTCCCACCAAAGATTTGGGAAGGAAGTGGAGGAGACCCCGAGTCTTAAGTACAGGGTGACTCCAACGGATTGATTCCATTGTGTTCTGGTATAGAATCATTAGTTTAGCTGACGTTTGATGGCATTTATGCTATATTCATGATGTTTTGAAATTGCTTGTAAAATTTTTCCACCCACTTGAACAAATATTTATTTGATGGTGTCTGTGGCCAGGAATAATTTTTGGCAGTGCAGGATGCAGTTTTAGAAATATCTTTGAACTTGTTTTGGGCATTCTTAGGAGAAGTAGTTTTAAAAAAAATTGTTCCGGGGCACCTGGGTGGCTCAGTCGTTAAGCGTCTGCCTTCGGCTCAGGGTGTGATTCTGGAGTCCTGGGATCGAGCCCCACATCAGGCTCCTCCGCGGGGAGCCTGCTTCTTCCTCTCCCACTGCCCCTGCCTGTGTTCCCTCTCTCGCTGGCTGTCTCTCTCTCTCTCTGTCAAATAAATAAATAAAATCTTAAAAAAAAAAAAAGTTTCATTAACTAATAGCAGTATAGGTTTTTCAGCAGTTTAAATATTGTTGCCAATTTTCTTTACCTTATTGAGACAAATTAATAATGTTTAACCCTCTAAGTCAAAGAACCAAAAATTTGTCAGAGCTTGTTGGGAATAAATTATGAAAATACAATTCTAATCAAACACTAATATCCTAGACCACTATGGACTTTATAGTCGAGAATTTAACATATTGATCTTGTGATTGTGCATAATTTGAAATCATGAGGCAGTGTAAAGTATACCTGTTTTATTTGTCCTAGTAACAGAAATGATAGTTTATTACAGCTATGGTTTAATTAGAAGAAATAAGTTATCTGTTGGTATGTAATCAAGACTTAGCAACTTAATTATTGCCATTTCTATGGGTCAGAAATCAGGGAGTGACTTGGCTGTGTGTGTGGTTGTGACTCTAGGTCTCTTGACTGTAGATAAACTGTCAGCCAGGGCTGCAGTATCGTCTAAAAGCTTGACTAGGGCAGAATCTTATTCAAGCTCCCAGTATAGTTGGTAGGCCTTTGGGTTTCCTTACTGAGTTCCTGCAGCTATTGGGGAGAGACATCATAGGTTACCTGAGTCCCCTCATGACGTGGCAGCTGGCTTCTCCCAGAGCAATCCAAGAGAGAAAGTTCACCCATGGTTGAAGACACAGCATTTACATAACCTAATCTTGGAAATGACACACCATCACTTTGCTTTATGTATTGGTCTTACAGATACTGGTAACTATTAAAATGGAGAAGGTTCTATAAAAGATTGGGTACCCGGAGGAAGGGATGATTGGTGTTCGTCTTGTGTAGTTTGGCTACTACAACTGTCTTAAACTGATGAGTTACATGAATATTTAATTTGACCATGCTGTACTACTTGGAAACAATGTTGAATATTGCTTTGGAATTCATGTGAACGTTTCTTTATTTGCTTTCATCTGTTCATCATTCCAAAAATTCATTATAAAATTAAATGTAATTGAACAGCAATGAGACTGGGGAGATAAGTAGATTTATCCTTCAGAGATAAGTTCAACAGACTGATTAATAAGATGGTCAGAGAGGGAAAACTAAAAAATTACGTAAAAGTCTTTTACTTCGTTGGCCTAGTGGAAGGTGGTGCCAGTCACTGAAAGAATTCTAAAGGAAGACTAAGTATGGGAGAAAGAAGATAGACTTTGGGTTTGAATACATTGAATTTGATATCCCTATGAGGAATTCTAGCACCTAACACAATACTTAGCACATAGTAAGCACTCAGATACTATGTAAATGGAGATCATCTGTTGGCAGTTAGGATCTGAAGCTTAGGAGAGAAACTGGGAATAGTTGGGAGTCCATAAGAAATCTATAAATTCCAAGTGACGGGAATATATAATACCATCCACAGATTTGGAAATGGGAAAGAGCTAAGGGTGAATGTCCATATTTAAGGAATGGATGATGTAGAGACCAGGGGAATGCAGTGTCACTGAAGAGAGCATTTTAAGAAGAGTGGTCCCTAGTTCTGCTGTGTAAATGTGGACAGAGAAATGACGTCTACTAAATTTACCATCAGATGACTTTGGTGAGAATTTCAGTGTTATGGCAGGGACAGAAGTATAGACAGCTCTAAGAATAGGGCAGTGGTTTGAAGAGTTGGCAGTATGTTAAGGAAGGATTTTGGTTTGTGCCTAAAATGAGACTATATAGCCCCACAGCATTCAAGAGACAGTATTACCAATTCCCGAGACTCCTCTCCTTTCTAGTGTCTACCCCTCCACAACTCCCCACCTGCAGTAACCACTGCACTAACAGCACATAGGTTTTTTTCTTTTGTTGCTTTGTAAATAAAGTCATACATTTTATATACTCCTTTGAGTGGCTTTCACTTGTAGTGGTAGATTTTTTATTGTCATTGCTATGTTGTATTTTTAGTATAGTATATTTTATTTTTATGTTTAACTTTTTTTATATAGTAGATTTATATATTTGAGAGCGAGAGCAGGTACAGGGGGAGGGGTAGAGGGAGAGGAAGAAGCAGACTCCCCGCTGAAGAGGGAACCCAATGCAGGACTCGATCCCAGGACTCTGGGATCAGGACTCGAGCCAAAGGCAGACACTTTACTGACTGAGCCATCTGGGTGTCCCTATTTCCTTTTAACTTTTAATGGGCATTTGGGTTGTTCCAAGGTTTCGGCTATTAACAAAAAACACTACGAACATCTTTTTGTGTCTTTTGGTGGGTATGTATGTATTTCTGTCTGTTGGGTTATAGGGTCTGCTTATGTACTGGTGACAACTTTTGTATTAATTCATAATTCTTAAATGTTCTGGATACTAGCCCTTTGTCAGTCTGCCAGATTCTAACCAGGAGGCAGAGATGACACCAGTTATTTGAACAGAAATAATTTAAAGAATTATTAATCGGGTGCTTGGCTGGCTCATTCGGTAGAGCATGACCCTTGCTCTTGGGGTCGTGACTTTGAGCCCCACGTTGGGGAGAGAGATTACCTTAAAAAAAAATTATTAACCAGTCAAAGTTATTAACTAGGGAACTGAAAGAGTAACATAATTTTGAGTAACATAATTATGCGGTAATATGTATATAGCAATTGAAGCAGAAATATATGAGTCACTTCATAATTTGTTCATGCAGTTCCGTCCATGATTTTTTAAAAATAAATATAGGGAATATAGTCAGTGATATTGTAATAGTGTTGTATGATAACAGATGGTAGCTACACTTGAGTTAGCATAGCATACGTACAGACTTGGGTTGGACACCTGAAACTAATGTAACGTTGTGTGTCAACTACAAAAAAAATCCCTAGAAGGAAGTTCCCCAGTGGAATTTGAGATACAGAAAAAACTTTTCTCACCCAAGCATCAACAGAACCACATGGTATTATGTTCAGCACATCGCAAAACCTTTTAACACTTCTGTTAGAGCAGTTGTAAATATTCATAAGTACAGACCCAGAAATGCAGTGTATTTTTGTTTCTGAACTTCATTTGGCTGATCCTACACCCCCATTATGCTAGTTCAGTAAAAACAAACTAGGCATTGCCAAGTTAAAAAAAAAAAAAAAATAGTGCCAGAGAAAGATTTCTATATAATAGGAAAAAATTAACCCCTAACTCCTCCTATGCACAAAAAATTAATTTGTGATGGATCATTGACCTAAATGTGAAAGCTAAATCAAGCTTCAAGAAGAAAATGGAAATAATCTTTTTTTTTTAATTTTATTAACTTGAGAGAGAGCACAAGCAGGGTGGGGGGCAGAAGGAGAGGGACAAGCAGACTCCCTGCTGAGCAGGGAGCCCAATGTGAGACTCGATCCCAGGACCCTGGGATCACAACCTGAGCTGAAGGCAGATGTTTAACCAAATGAGCCACCCAGGCACCCCTGGATGTAGAGATTATTTTGAAAAAAAAATAGCCATTTATTATTTCACAGTTTCCATGAGTCAGAAGTCTGGGCACAGCTGAGTTCTCTGCTTAGGGTCTCAGAATACCAAAATCAAAGATTCAGTAGGAGAGGCTCTCGAGAAGAATCCACACCCAAATGCCTTCGAGATTGTGGCAGAATTCAATTTCTTAGCGTTGCACCTGGCCCCTCTCTATCTTCAAGCCAACAAAGGCTGAAGAGTCCTCACATTTTGACTTTCTGCCTTGCTCTTCTGCTTTTAAGGGCTCATGTGATGATAGTAGGCCCATTTGGATAATTGAGGATAATCTATTTTAATAATTACATCTTCAAAGTCCCTTTGTCATATAATGTAACATACCCACAAGTCAACACCAGGAAGATGAAGGTGTTTGTAGGCAAAATTCTGCCTATCACATGTTACAACTGGAACTGGAACATTAATCAAAATTGACCATATGCTGGGCCATAAAGCAAAACCTCCAAATATATATTTTTAAGATTATTTATTTATTTGAGACACCTCGAGGCAAGGGGCAGAGGGAGAGTAGAAGCAGACTCCCTGCTGAGCAAGGAGCCCGATGGGTCAATCCCAGGACCCTGAGATCATGACCTGAGCTGACAGCTTAACCAACTGAGCCACCCAGGTGCTCTCAAACCTCCAAATATAAATAGACTGAAATATTTTACAGCATGTTCTCTGACTACAGTGCATTTGAGCTAGAAATCAATAAAGAACAGTATTAAGAAAACCTGTTATTGGGAATTAAACACTGCGCCTTCAAATTACTGAATCAAAGAAGGATACAATACAAGCTAGAAAATATTTTGACCTGAATGATACTAAAGATACAACTGAACATTCGTGAGGTATAATCAGTGATTAAAGCAAACATACTCTAGTAAAATTTTAAAAGCTTTACATTTAAAATCAAGAGTAAGACACAGTCTACACCATCAGCATTTTTATTCAGCGTGGTACTGAAGTTCTTGGAAAGTAATAAATAAAACTGGAAAGGAATAAATAAAACTCTCAGTATTCACAGATGACATGATTGTGTATGTAGAAAAACCAAAAGAACCTACAGATAAATAATTAGAATTAATAGGTTTATTTACCAAGGCCTCCAAATATAAGGTTATTGCATTGAGATCAGTTGTGTATGGTGTACATAAAAACCAAAAAAAAATAGAAAATGAAATTTTGAAAAAATGCCACTTATTACGATACAAAAAGCGTCAAAGACACGGAAGTAAATCTAACAAATAATGTGAAAGACCTTTCGTTGGAAACTACTAATTTTAAGAGAAGTTAAAGGAAATCAAATAAATATCATGCTCATAGATGAAAAGAGTTAACGTAGAGATGTTAATTCTTCCCCAACTCACAGATTCGATGTAATCCCAATCAAAACCGCAGATTTTTGATACAAAAATTGACACAAAATTTTGATTTAGCCAATTCTAATTTAGATGACAATGCAGAGTTAAAAATAGCTATGGCAATTTTATAGAAGAACAAAGCTGAACAATAACACTGCTAAATAACATGACCTGTTACAAAGCTGTGAAAATTTAGACTGTGGTTTTGTACCAACAATGGACAAATAAGCCAAGAGAGCTCACAGACAGGTTGAATATAGTCACGTGGTAGATGATAAAGACTGTATTGCTGTGTAGTGCAGAAAGGATGGTCTTGGTATGGGTCAACTGAATATCATATGAAAAAAAATTAAGCTTAATCCCTGCTTCACAATCATATAAAAATTCCAGATGGATTATCCTTAAAATTGGAAAGATAAAGCAATAAAGATTTTTTTTTAAATACAGGAAATAAAATATAGGAGAATAATATCTTTATGAACTCTGAGTAGTTAAAGCTTTCTTAAATAAGACACAAAAAGCACCAACCATAAAATAATTGATAAATTGAACTCTAGTAAAATTAAAAACTTCTATTCACCAAAAGACATCATTTAAAGAGAGTGCAAAGGCAAGCCAAAGAGTGGGAGAAGATATTCGCTATATGTGTGTCTGACAAAGGGCTCGTATTTGGAATATGTGAAGAATTTGTAAAAATCTATATTTAAAAAAAAAAAGCAACCAGGGCACATGGGTGACTCAGTGAGTTAAGCAGCCAACTCTCGATTTTGGCTCAGGTCATGATCTCAGGGTCCTGAAATCGAGCCCCTTGTCAGATTCCGTGCTGGGCGTGGAGCCTGCTTAAGATTCTCTCTCTCTCTCAAAAACAAAACAAAACCAAAAAAAAAGAAAAAAGAAAAAGAAAGAAAGCAACCAATAGAAAAATGGGCAAAAGTCATTTCACAAAGCAATATGTCCAAATTTCCTATATATATGTGGACTTGAACCATAAATAAAAAAACCTAATTTTGACTACATTAAAATCAAGACTTTCATTTCATCAAAAGACCTCATAAAGGGAGAAAACAAGAACATGAGAGAAAATATTTACGACATATATAGGTGACAAAAGACAATCCAGAACATAAAGAATTCCTATAAATAAATAAAAAGACAATCTTTTGCCAAAAATTTGGAGCAAAAGACTTTAACAGGGAGTGCACATATCACTAATAAACGTAAAATGGTGTTCGGCCTCATTGGTAAGTAATTAGGCTCATGTAAAGCAAAACCACAGATGCTATTACACATTCACCAACCTGCCAAAAATTGGCATTACACCAAAACAGCATATGGAGTATAATGGGAATATCCATGAGCTACTAGTGAGACTAGGTTGGTACAACCTTGAGAAACAAGCTGACGTAATGACTTATATGAATATAAGCGCACCCAAAGAATGAGCAGTACTACTCAATGCAACCTAGAGAATGGGAGAGAATATTTGCGAATCATACATCTAATAAGTTAGCATCCAAAATATATGTTTTTAAAAACTCCTACAACTCGACAGCAACAAAAAAACCCCAAGTAGCCCAATTAAAAAATGAGCAGGGGCGCCTGGGTGGCTCAGTCGGTTAAGCAACTGCCTTCTGCTCAGGTCATGATCCCAGAGTCCTGAGATCGAGCCCTGCATCAGGCTCCCTGCTCAGAGTGGTGTCTGCTTCTCCCTCTCCCTCTGCTGCTCCCTCTGCTTGTGCTCTCTCTGTCAAAGAAAGAAATAAAATTTTAAAAAATGAACAAAGGGCTTGAATAGATAGTTCTCTGAAGAAGATGTACAAATGGCCAGGAAGCCTATGAAAAGATGCTCAATATCACTCCTCATCACAGAAAATGCAAATCTAATGAGATAATAGCTCACACCCATCAGAATGACCACTATCAAACAAACACTATGCAAAACAGTGTTGGTGCAGATGTGGAGAAAAAAGAACCCTCATGCACTGTTGGTGGGAATGCAAACTGGTACAGCCACTGTGGAAGACAGTATGGAGGTTCCTCAAAAAGTTAAAAATAGAGCTACCAGAGATCCCATATCACACTAGTGGGTATTTACCTGAAGAATACAAAAACTGATTTGAAAGGATACGTGCTATGTTTATAGCAGCATTATTTACAATAGCCAGGATATGGAAGCAGCCCAAGTGTCCATAGATTAATGAACGGATAAAGAAGATGTGGTATATACACACACAAAAATTGGAATATTATTCAGCCATAAAAAAGACTGAAATCTTGCCATTTGCAACAACATGGATGGATCTAGAGAGTACAATGCTAAGTGAAATAATCAGTCAGAAAGACAAACAACATATGATTTCACGCATGGGGAATTTAAGAAACAAAACGAACAAAGGAAAAAGACAAACCAAGAAACAGACTCTTAACTATAGAGAACAAACTGATGGGTACAGGAGGGGAGGTGGGAACAGGGATGGGATTAAAGAGTACACTTACGAGGAACACTGAGTAAAGTTTAGAATTGTTGAATCACTATATTGTACACCTGAAATATGCCACACTGTGTTAACGATACTGGAATTAAAATTTAAAACTTAATAATTTTAAAGCCCAGATGTCCACTGACAGATGAATAAACAAAATGTGATGTTCACACAATGGAGTATTATCTCACCTTGAAAAGTCCAGAAATCCTGTCACATGCTACATGGAAGAAACCTGAGGACATGGTGCAAAGTGAAGTAAGCCAGCCACAAAAAGACAAATACTGTGTAACTCCACGTATACGAGGTATCTGAAGTAGCCAAATTTCATAGAAACAGAAAGTGGACGTCTGCGGGGAGGGAGTAACGAGGAATTGTTCAATGGGAATAGAGCTTCCCAGGGTAAGACAGTTTCAAAGCTGTATTGCACAACGTGAACATACGTAACATTACTGAACTGTATGCTTAAAAATGGTTAAGTCAGCAAATACTCTCTTCATTTTTAACCACAGTTAAGAATTCTAAAAAAAAAACTAAGTTGTGTCTGAGTCTGAATTTTGAAATTGTGTCCTGAGTAAAATGAATGGGGCAAACATAGAAAATGTTATTTAAATATTCTCATAGTTATTTTGTGCTAATCATGCAGTTTTTGTTCTAATCGCAAATGACACACTATGTTTTCAAGCTTCATCTGGTTTTGTGAGTTATTTTAATTATAGTCAAAAAATCATGGACTCATAATCCTGTGTCTTTTTTAACATATTGCTCCTTATAATTTCAACTATGTAATCATCTCAAAGGATGCAGGACAACCATTCAATAAAATTCAGTGCCCACTCACCAATAATACATTATATGTTAATTAATTAAATTTAAACTTTAAAAAAATTCAGGGCCCACTCATTATTTAAAAAAACAAAAACAAAAACTTTGCAACCTAACAATAGAAGGGAAGGTCTTTAATTGATAAAGGTTAGCTATCAAAAACCTACAGTGATATATTCCACTTAACAACAAAACAAAAGACTTTCACTTTATTCAAAAAACAAAAACAATAAAGCAATGGGAATTTTTAAATAGTTGCTAAATAGTTATTTTAGGAACTAAATAAGAATGCTTACTCTCATCACTACTTGCTCATCTCTAGGAAGCAGATTAAATTCTCATTTTGCCACTAAGAAAACTAAAGTGCAAATGGATTAAGTAATTTCCAAGAGGCCACACACCTACTAACCAAGATGGAAGTTTTGAACCCAAAGCTGACCAAAGGGTTATCTTTTACTTGTGATAGCAACAAAGGAATGTCAAACCAGGCACAACCAAGTAACGGCAAACACTCAGACTCAACTCAGTTAAGTGAGGATTTGGTGGATAGCTTTGATTAATAAAATGAGGGCAGTCATAATCAGAGAACAGAGTAAGTTCAAGTTTTTCTTTGGTGAAGGGGCCAGAAGGGCTTCAAGGGAGTTTTGTTCAGTTCAATTGGTTTGGCGGCAAAACACTCAAGTATTTGTTTCTACAGTATCATAGTAGTAGTGACACTTTTCTTAAGACCATTCCAAATCAGTGTAACAGGAAAAAGTTACATGACATTATCAGTAAAGAGTCACTTCATGGATTGTTTTGTTTTTGTAAATGAGTCATTTTGAAGCTATTTGGATCTTTTAATCATACTAAATAGATAAGTACCTTGAGAACCCCAAACAATACCACATCTTATACCGTAATCTAAGGATTAGTAAGCAGACTTTGGTTAAGCTGTTGACCTAAGAATTTTAAAAATAGTGACGAGTCCTATGTCCTCGGGCTACTATCAGAAATATCCGAGTCTAAGCAATTTTACAAAAAGGGTCCACTAGATGTCGCTGTGGAACTCACTGTAGTTTGAAATATAGATTCCCCCTCCCCTGACAACCACCCCATCCAAAAGTACAGTATTCCTATGAAACCTTTTATAAGCCAATATGGCATAAAGTAAAGAAGCACTCCGCATTTTGTAAAAACAAAAATCCTCTTTTGATTTCTTTTGGTTAGTGAAAAACAGGTACTAATGTAGGTCTTTTGTAGAAGTGAAGTGGCCTAAGGGGAACTTTCAGGTGGGGGGGGGGGGAGGAATGTGTATTTCTTACTATTGGAGAACTTTACTAAGAGAGTCTGTCACTTGTAAATAACACTTAAAATGTTGACTCGCTAGGGGTTCTTGGCCAACTCAGTTGGTAGAGCATGCAACTCTTAGTTTCTGGGTTGTAACTTTGAGCCCCGAGTTGAGTATAGAGATTACTTAAAAACAAGATCTTAAAAAAAATGTTAAGTTGCTATTATTGCATGCTGTATCAAAAATGCTATTAGAGGATTCCTGGCTGGCTCAGTCGGTAGAGTGTGCATGTCTCGATCTTGGGGTCATGAGTTTGAGCCCCACATGTGGCATGGAATTTACTTAAGATTTTTTTTTAAGCTATTAGACTCCAGTAGTGCCTGGGTGGCTCAGTCGGTTGGGTGTCCAGCCCTTGATCTCAGCTCAGGTCTTGATCTCAGGGTCGTGAATTCGAGCCCCATATTGGGCTCCACGCTGGGCACGGAGTCTACTTTAAAAAAAGAAAAAAGCTATTAGAGTCCAATCATTACGTTCATGTCATTACACTAAAATGAGCATAAAGGTAGAGTAATAGAAAGTCAGTAAATAGGAAATAAGCAACCTTAATTTTGACGTATAATTTCCTATATAACTTGATTATCAAGGTTTTTAAATCAGTTTGTTAATTTACCCTCCACTGACAAGATAATTTTTTTTTTAAAGATTTTATTTATTTTACTTGAGAGAGAGGGAGAGAGCACAAGCAGGGGAACAGCAGAGGGAGGGAGAAACAGGCTCCCCACAGAGCAGGGAGCCTGACTCAGGACTTGATCTCAGGACCCCAGGATCATGACGTGAGTCGAAGGCAAACACTTAACTGACTGAGCCATCCAGGTGCCCCAATATTTTATTTATTTATTTGAGAGAGAGAGAGTGCGTGCACACAGAGGAGAGTGAGAGGGAGAAGATGACTCCCCGCTGAGCAGGGAGCCCCACGTAGGGCTTGGTCCCAGGATCCTGAAATCATGACCTCAGCCAAAATCAGGAGTCAGATGCTTAACAGACTGAATCACCTAGGCTCCCCCAACGATATAAATCTTGACATAACTTTAACAAACATTGAACACAAAGAATTGAGTTTAAAAATACGTCAAATTGAGGGGCACCTGGGTGGTTCAGTCATATACATATATATGTAAAATCCATCAAGTATACATTCAAATGTTCTGTCTATAGCGTAGTATTTCAGAGTCCAAGTGTATCGATATAACAGATTGCTTTAAAAACAGAGCTTCTGTAATTGCTATGCTGGTTTTAAGTGATTGTCTCTTGGCTCCAAATCCCCTTTTCTATTCTCTACGGTAATAGGGCTGAGACAAACAACAAACTCGTTTAGGTTCCACCAATAGGGGGTGCTAGAACAGAATGGAATCCTTCACATCTTCACTCCTTCACTCTGACAGCAACAGTTATTTCCTAGCATTTCCGGAACCAGCCTCACTGAGTCCCCTCAGACACACCAGCAACAGCCAGGCCACGCCTTCTCAGAAGCTTGGCTCCCCGTTCCAGAAGGCCCCTCCTCCTAGCTACTAAGTTCCGATAACCCCTCCCTCTTCCCTGTGTTCCTCCAGCACTAGGGGTAGTTACTGCTTTCTGTAATTATTATCTGTGTGACTTCAGCGTTCTCTCTGTGCCTTTTCAGTTCTCCAGCACCTGTTTACCCAATTGCATATTAAACATTCGGTTAAAATAACTAGTGTGGCTTCTTTTTTTTTTTTTTTTTCCTGATAGAATGACTAATTTCAGTTTATCAATTAACACCTCAGTCTTTCTTTTTTTTTCCCGAGAGAGAGAGAGAGAGAGAGAGAGAGAGCGAGCATGTGAGTGGGTGGGGGTGTAGGAGCAGAGGGAGAGGGAGAGAGAGAATCTCAAGTAGGCTCCACACCCAGCATGGAGCCCAATGCAGGGCTTGATCTCAAGACCCTGAGATGATGACCAGAGCCGAAATCAAGAGGCAGATGCTCAACCGACTCAGCCACCCAGGCGCCCCAACACCTCAGTCTTTATAGAATGTCCACACTGCCTCACTCTCGGTAAAAAGGACATTTACTGAAATCGCTCCTAGCTATCTAGAAAATCTTAAACATAGGACTGTGTTGAAAAATGGACAGTGAGGGGCGCCTGGGTGACGCAGTCGTTAAGTGTCTGCCTTCAGCTCAGGGCGTGATCCCAGAGTCCTGGGATCGAGCCCCTCATCGGGCTCCTCCGCTGGGAGCCTGCTTCTTCCTCTCCCACTCCCCCTGCTTGTGTTCCCTCTCTTGCTAGCTGTCTCCCTCTGTCAAATAAATAAATAAAATCTTAAAAAAAAAAGGGGACAGTGAAAGTATTTTATAGATTTAACTGCTGGCTTCTAAAAAATTATAATACAATATAAAAACATCAAGGTAAATGGTAGGACACATAGTCTATTTTAAGCTATGAATCTGTAGCCTGACAAGCGGCCATAACAAATGAATGCGAAGAACGTAACTACTTGGAGGTGATCCTTGAACTTAAAATTGAAACCGTATCTCCAATAAATTTCTCTCAGCAGGCTTGGCAGCGTGTAAACTGTTCAGCAAATATTCATGGAACGCTTCATACGCTCAGCTGGCACCAGGTGCTGAGAATGCACTGATGAGCAAAACAGACCCTTGTGTGAGCTTCTAGATAATGTAAGGGAGGGGTGCTCCCTCAGCCTTAGCGAACGGGACTAACTCAGTTCTGCAGTTCAGAATGCCCAAAATAAGTAGGATGCAAGGAGAAATGACTAACTTCAGGACCAGGGTATGGAAAGAACAGGTGAGCCAGGAATATCTTGCATCAGAAAGTAAGGATGTGCTCAAAAAGTGATGGGACATGTTAAAAGAACACAAAAGCCAGCTTGGAGGGGCTCTCCGAGCTATTCTATTCTATTCTATTCTATTCTATTCTATTCTATTCTATTCTATTCTATTCTATTCTATTCTATTCTATTCTATTCTATATTATATTATTATATTATAACCAGAACCCACTGTAATAGAATCCAGAGTCTACACTGATAATAAAAAATAAATAAATAAATAACGGAAAGCTTGTTCTTAGAGTATAATGGTCAACTAAAAAAAAAAAAATGTTAAGGGGCGCCTGGGTGGCTCAGTCAGTTAAGCACCGACTCTTGATTTCCGCCCAGGTCATGATCTCAGGGTCATGAGATCAAGCCCCGCGTCAGGCTCCATGCTTAGCATGGAGTCGGCTTGAGATTCTCTTCCCCTCTACGCCTCCTCCCACTCACATGTGCCCTCTCCCTCTCTCTCTCTCTTTCATAAATAAATAAAATATTTAAGAAGATGTTAAGAGGGGCACCTGGGTGGCTCAGTCCATTAAGCATCTGCCTTCGGCTCAGGTCATGATCCCAGGGTCCTGGGATCGAGCCCTCTGTTGGGCTCTTTGCATGGCCTGGAGTCTGCTTCTCTCTCTGCCTGCTGCTCCCCCTGCTTGTTCTCTTTCTTTCTCTCTCTCTCTCTCTCTCTCTCTGGCAAATAAATAAAATCCAAATGAAAGAAAGGAAGGAAGGGGAGGGAAGGAAGGAGAAAAAGAAAGAAAGAAAGAAGGAAGGAAGGAAGGAAAGAAAGAAAGAAAGAAAGGAAGGAAGGAAGGAAGGAAGGAAGGAAGGAAGGAAGGAAGGAAGGAAGGAAAGGGAATAAAGAAAGACATTCTGAAGTATTTAGGGGTAAAACATCATAAGTCTGCAACTTACTCTCAAATGGTTCAAATTATATAGATGAATGGATGACAGGTGCACTGATGGATGGATAGATTTAAAAGAAACTTTAAAGTGGATGCAGCAAAATGTTAAAAACTGGTAAATCTGGATGAAGTATATATGAGAATTCTTTATTCTTACATTTTTTAAATTTGAAATTATTTTAGAATTTTATATTTTTAAGATTTTATTTATTTGAGAGAGTGAGCGAGAGAGAGAGAGAAAGAGAAAGCACAAGCAGAGGGAGGGAAAGGGAGAAGTAGACTCCCCCTGTTGAGCAGGGAGCCCGATGTGGACCTCCATCCCAGGACCTGGAGATCATGACCTGAGCCTAAGGCAGACCCTTTAACCCACTGAGCCACCCAGGTGCCCCTTATCTCAGAATTAAAAAAAAAAAAAAAAAAGATTATAATTAAAGGAGGAAGCACAGAGCTGTACCTTGGACTACTGTTTGTTTGTTTGTTTGTTTTAAGATTTTATTTGTCAGAGAGAAAGAGCACAAGCAGGGGGAACAGCAGGCAGAAGTAGAAGCAGGCTCCCCGCCAAGCAGGGAGCCCAATGTGGGACTCGATCCCAGGACTCTGGGATCATGACCTGAGCCGAAGGCAGACACTCAACTGACTGAGCCACCCAGGTGTCCCTGTACTACAGTTTTTTAATGAACACTTCCTAATAACCCGGATGTTTACAAGGGCCACTAGGAAAGAATATATTGACCTTTGGACTAAAAATGGCTCTTATAGGAACATGATCCTGCTAACTACAAACTCTTGCTAGAAAAAAAAGTGGCTTTATTTTTTTTTTAGATTTTATTTATTTATTTGAGAGATAGCAAGAGAGAGCATGAGCGGCGGAGAGGGAAAAGCGGGCTCCCTGCTGAGCAGGGAGCTGGATGCAGGGCTGGATCCCAGGACCCTGACCTGAACCAAAGACAGATGCTTAACTGACTGAGCCACCCAGGCGCCTGAAAAAAGTGGCTTTATTTATCAATTTTTAAAAGATTTTACTTATTTGTCAGAGAGAGAGAGAGAGAAAGAGCACAAGCAGGGGGAGCAGGAGGCAGAGGGAGAAGCAGGCTCCCCGCTAAGCAGGGAGCCCAATGCAGGACTTGATCTCAGGACTCCGGGATCATGACCAGAGCTGAAGGCAGACGCTTAACCAGCTGAGCCACCCTGGCATCCCAAAAGTGGCTTTAAATAAACTAATCCAACACCTGGTCATTTTTTATAGACAACAGCTGCATTTTACTAGTGTATATCTAAGGGCTGTACATAATAGGTTTACTCATTGTTTCCTGGTCAACCTCCTTGTTACCTTCCTCGAATGTTCATCAGGAAGCTACACTGTCATCTAGATATAAACAGAATCTATTCAAGTGTGTCTACACTGGTTAAGAATGAGACTGTTACTGGTCCATCCATATGTTCTTCTCCCTTTCTCAGTCCTATGCATCTGGGTAGTGTCATGAGATTAATTCTCACTCAAGGAACATGAGCAGAAAGGATGTGTCACTTTCACTGTGAGGCAGCTGAATGTGGGTGTGCCTTCCCCTGATCATCTCTTCCCCTTTGGCCAAACCTGGAGTGGTCACGTGTTGAGATGGCAGAACCATATGATGAAAGCAGCTTGGATCCCTGAGTCACCCCTGGGAGGGGAACTCTCTGGAGAACCACCTGATCAGCATTAAACTTTATAGGAGCAAGAGGCAAACTTTTACTGTGTTGTACTGATAAGACGTTAATCTGCTATGTTGAAATAGCAAGAGCTGCTTTCGATTCCTTTTTCTCTTCTCCTTCTCTTTCTTTTCTGCAAAAAATCTTGATTGGTTTCTCTTCTCCGGTTTATTGGTTTCTTTTCTTCACGTCAGGTAGCCAGGGCCAGTAGGATCTGTAAGGTTGATGCCAAGGGGACAGCGGGCAGTATATTGAAGATAATGAAAACCAATTTTATCTCTGTCAGAGAAAGGAGTCACAAACGTGGAAAGGAAAAAAAGCTAGAATGAGTCCTGCGGTATTCTGATTTGGAATTGGAGGTGTTAGTTGAACTCATGGTTTTAAAAGAAGAGAGAGAGATACATGTGTATGTGTATGTATGTATCTATGCTGAGAGAGCCTAGAAGCAATAATACCCCAGAGCAATAAGCACCTTTTGCTCTCAGATCAAATGCTATTCTCCCCTAAAGAGAACCAGAGCTCTTCTGAGAAATGGCTGATTCTAGAGCTGGGGGAGAGAAAGTAGATGAGTCTGGGGGAAATTGGGGGGGGGGGAGGATGGATGAAATAGGCGATGGGCACTAAAGTGTGTACTTGTGATGAGCACCAGGTGTATGGAAATGCTGAATCACTCTATTGTACACCTGAAACTAATATTACACTGTATTTTAACTAACTGGAATTTAAATAAAAACTTAAAAATAATAGTAAAAAAACATTATAAATAAATAAATAAGTAAGATGAGTCTGGAACATTTGCTGTACCAGAAAGTAACAAAGTGCTCAAAAACTGATGGGGACTTATCAAAAGAATGCAGGATCAGTTTAAAGAGGTTTCTACTGGCCAAATCTGTGTTAATATAAGCATCAAAAGAAAGAATGTTTGTATTAGATTATAACTCATTGAATAAAGTAGGAATCCATTAGTCCAAAGGAAGAATGAACTAAATAAATGAAGAGAAAGTAAAGCACTTCCTTACTGTAGAATAATAAATGTAGGACGGATGGAGTTAGAAAATCGCCATTTGGCAATTATCTCAACGATAATTGATTCAGGCAACAATCAATGATAGATGAAAATTACTTATTAGTTACAGCTAAAAAGAGTAACTTTACAATGAAAAAACGTGGCAAACACCACCTTGACCAAGTGATCAAATTTCACCTCCCCAGGGGCACCTGACCCACTCAGTCGATGGAACACGCAACTCTTAATCTCAGGGTTGTGAGTTCAAGCCCCATGCTGGGTGTAGAGGTTACTTAAGGAATAAAATCTTTTTAAAAAATACTTATTTATTTATTTGAGAGAGAGAGAAAAAGAGTAAGTGGGGGTTGGGGCAGAGGGAGGAGAGAGAATCTCCAGCAGACCCCCTGCCGAGGATGGAGCCTGAGGCATGTTGGATCCCACAACCCAAAACCATGACCTGAGCTGTAATTAAGAGTCGGATGCTTATGGGGCGCCTGGGTGGCTCAGTCGTTAAGTGTCTGCCTTCGGCTCAGGGCGTCATCCCAGTGTTCTGGGATTGAGCCCCGCATCAGGCTCCTCTGCTGGGAGCCTGCTTCTTCCTCTCCCACTCCCCCTGCTTGTGTTCCCTCTCTCGCTGGCTGTCTCTCTCTCCGTCAAATAAATAAATAAAATCTTAAAAAAAAAAAAAAGTCGGATGCTTAAATGACTGAGCCATCAAGGCACCCCAGAATAACATATTTAATTTCATCTCACCAGTAATTAGACAAGTCAACATTATGTGCTATCTGGTATGATACTCTGAAAAAAACAAAGGACCACATCCATGATATTCCTGCCCTAAATGCATACTCTAGATCTAATCATGAGAAAACACCAGAGAAATCCAAATTGTCTGTCGTGTACTTCAAAATAAGTGTCTTATACTCTTCAAAAATGCCCAGGTCATGAATGACGGAAGATGCCTAAAGACATGAAAATTACATAGAATGTGCTCTTGGACTGGATACTGGACTAGACGGAAAAATATTTGTGGTTTGTTTTGATTTCTTTTGTATAAGCTATAAATGATGTTATTGGGAGATTTGGATATAGGACCTCTGGATTGGATGATAGTATTATACCAACGCTCATATCCTGATTTCGATGGCTGTGCTTTGTCTTTTAGGAAATGAACACTGAAGTATTTAGGAGTAATGAGGGATCACGTATTTAACCTGACTCTCAATTGGTTCAGGAGAATATGTCTTCGCACGTGCATACACGCATGCACGTAGATTGACGTGCATATTCACGATCATATAAGTGTATTACATATGTGTATGTAGCAAAATGTTAACAACTGGGGAAACTGAGGGAAGGGTATATAGAAGTTCTTTGTACTAGTCATGCATCTTTTCTGTAAAATTACTTCAAAATTTAAAAAAGTAAACAAGAACACAAAGCCAGAAAATATGAAGAATAAAATATTGAGAATTTTCCCATAAATAATGAAAGCTAATCCCATGGGAGTAAAGGAGAGTCTTGGGAAGAGAATGTAAAAGAAGAGAGGCCAAAGACAGAACTTTGGAAATACTCACAGTACCCTAGATATTAGATAATTTTAAAAGATAGCCTAGGGGCACCTAGGTGGCTCAGAAGAATCTGCCTCTGGCTCAGGTCATGATCTCAAGGTCGTGGCATGGAGCCTGAGTCAGAACCCCTGCTCAGCTTCTGCTTCTCCCTCTCTCCCTCCCCACAGCCCCCCACTCTCCCCCCTCCCCCCACCACCCTGTGCTCCCTCTCCCCCTCTCTCTCAACTAAAGAAATAAAATCTTATTAGAAAAAAAGATAGCCTAGACTGATCTAGCCATTGTATCGGTTTTCAAAATTAGTGTACTAAGATACTTCTATTTTTCCTAGACATATTTATGGTTGTTTTTTTCTTTTGTTTTTTGTTTTGTTTGAAGTAGGCTCTGTGCTCAATGTGGGGCTTGAACTCACCACCCTGAGATCAAGAGTCACATGCTCTATCAGCTGAGCCAGCCAGGCGCCCCATATTTACATATTTTAACAATCATGCTACCTTACATATTTTAACAGTCAAAACATGCCTATGACTTTTTAAAATTACCCTTGAAAGCATTATGTTAAGGCAAAATCTCAAATGTTTCAACAATTCTTTAATATAGGTGATGTTACCTTTCTTTGCTTTTATTTATTTTTTTAGTTATATTTCTTAGAGTAAATGGTATTCCAAAAATCTTTAAGTTGTTTAGATTATTGTTACATTGAGCAGTTTCAATATATATTGACAAATGGGCAAGAAGGGTGGATTCTTAGATATTTCTGAAAGATTGGACCTAACTGGGAGATTGTCTTAACAGAAAAACAATGTCTACAAGTAGCCAACAAATTGGGACATAGCAAAATAGGGTATAAGAAGTTCTTAGTGTTTAAGACTGAAGCTTGTTGACATAACTCAGAAGGAGATGTGTTCATGTAAATAAAATTATGAAAGCAGTAATATATAAAGAAAATTCGGGCTGGGTACAATTTGTTTGAGAGACAGTAGTAAGGGGTTCCTGGGTGGCTCAGTCGGTTAAGTGTCTGCCTTCCACTCAGGTCATGATCCTGGGGTCCTGGGATGGAGCCCCGCATGGTAGGGCTCCCTGCTCAGCAGTGAGTCTGTTTGTCCTTCTCCCTCTGCCCATCCCCCTCCCCACCTTGTGCTCCTGTGCGCGCTCTCTTTCTAATAAATAAATAAAAATCTTTTAAAAAAAAGACACTAGTGATATTGGAGCAAATAATACTGTTCATGTGCAGTAACACAGTGTAAGGAATCCTGGACTCCACGAACGTCCAAAGAATGTATAGCAGTTTAGTTCTAAGATAATCACATTTCCAGGGCCCCTGGCTGGCTCAGTCAGAGGAACAATCAGCTCTTGATCTCAGGGTCATTAGTTTGAGCCACACATTGGGTGTAGAGATTACTAAAAAAAACATAAATAAGTTAAAAAAAATTTTTTAAGAGTAATTACATTTCCATTTACACAGACTTCAGGTGTTTTATCATATTTTTTTAAAAAATAAAAAATTGGTCCCAAGCTTCAGCCATACCACTTAAATAATGAAGTAAATAATATTATTTATTTTTTTTGAAGACTTTTATTTATTTATTTGAGAGAGAGAGAGCATGTAAGCAAGTGTGTGAGCGGGGCGGAAGCGTAGGGAGGAGGGCACAGAGAGAGAGACAAGCAGACTCCGCCTTGAGCGCAGAGCCCCATGCAGGGCTGGGTCTCACAAACCTGAGAGCACGACCGGAGCTGAAATCAAGAGTTGGCCGCTTAACCAACTGAACCACCCAGGCACCTCTATTTATTTATTTTTAATAATACTGATTATTTAATTCAGACAGCTAGTCTGATCATTCAAACGCCCAGGAACAAGTTATTCTGACCTATAAATTTCCTTGGGCGAGTAAATGAAATAGTTGACAAAACTCTATTTTGATTTTTTCCTACTTTGTAATTTAAATGATAGATGCTTTAAATATTTTTCTTTTTCTTTTTTTTTTTAGAAGAATATTTAAAAAAAGAATATTTTTTTAAAGATTTTATTTATTCGGGACGCCTGGGTGGCTCGGTCAGTTAAGCATCTGCCCTCAGCTCAGGTCAAGGTCCCAGGGTTCTGGGATCAAGCCCCACATAGGGCTCCCTGCTCAGCGGGGAGTCTGCTTCTCCCTCTCCCTCTGCCTGCCACTCCTTCTGTTTGTACACTCTCTCTCTTTCTCTCTCTCTCTGACAAATAAATAAATAAAGTCTTGGGGGGGAGATTTTATTTATTTATTTATTTATTTATTTATTTATTTATTTGACAGGGAGGAAGAGAGAGAGCTAGCACAAGCAGGGGGAGCGGCAGGCAGAGGGAGAGGGAGAAGCAGACTCCCCACTGAGCAGGCAGCCGGAGGCAGGGCTCTATCCCAGAACCCAGGGATCATGACCCGAGCCCAAGGCAGATTCTTAACCAATTGAGCCTCCCAGGCACCCCTAAATATTTTTCAAATTGGCATTCTTAAAATCAAAAGAAAAATATGTTTCTTTTCCACCTGTTTTAAAACAGCACAAATTATAGAAAATTTGAGGAATTGCTAGTGGTAGTAGGTTACTTGTAATTGTGTAGCAATCAGCAACATTCAGTTCTTTTCATAAGAATAAAGTCAGTTAATTCTACTAACATTTGAAGTTACTGCTCTCTGAAGAATGCATTTGATTTCCTAAAGCTATTCCTTCCCAAATGACTACCTTCCAAGTTTAGAGATATAATAGCAGAATTCAAGAATTTTCTCTGAAGTTTCATTATGTATGCAAGTTTTAATTTCATTCAGGGTTGACTGCAATTGCACCGTATTCATTTGTGAGTAGGCCCCTTAGTCAGGTACAGCAAAATATCATAAGTGACATGAGGTTTGAATTACAACAAATTACATTTCAGTTCATAATGACCCAGGGCATAAACAGAAACTTAGGTATACTCTGTCCTACATCTCTAAGGCTGAATGGAACTATTTCTACTCCTTTTAGTAAAACCTAATCCCTTCATTTTATATTCATTACTTCTCATACTTGCTGTTTTCTGGGTGTATATATTTCTCCCTAAAATTGCCTGTATTGTGGGCGCCTGGGTGGCTTAGTTGTTAAGCGTCTGCCTTTGGCTCAGGTCAGGATCCCAGTGTTCTGGGACCGAGCCCCACATCGGGCTCCCTGTCGGCGGGAAGCCTGCTTCTCCCCCTCCCATTCCCCCTGCTCGTGTTCCCTCTCTCGCTGCCTCTCTCTCTGTCAAATAAATAAAATCTTTTTAAAAAATTGCCTGTATTCTTACCAAATCTGTGACTATGGCCATCTCTGAGTGGCTGATCTTCCCCTGTCCCCTTTCATACTCAAGCAGTTGCCCTGTTTCGTGTGGCGTACCGATGGTACACACCACAGCCTTGCACCTTGTTCTTGCAGGTGCAATAACAATGTGAACTGTCAGCTGGAAGCAAACCAGATCAGCCAGGATTCCGTTCTAGTAACTGAGCACTTCACATCCATGGCAAACCAGGTAAGTCAGGATGTTGTCTCATTTTACAGATAGGAAACTTGTGTCAGACTTGTTCTATGGGCTCATGCTTTGAATTCCTTTACAGGAATCACCCAGGGATCTTTAAAAAATGTAAAAAATGGCAGATTCCAGGCCTCCTCATCAAACTTAGTAAGCAGAATCTTTTGAGGCCTGAGAACATCTGTGTCTAAAAAGCTCCCCAGGTGCTTTGATGAGAAACCATATTTGGGAACTTCTAACTTGTGATGGCCGGGCCTCACGTACAAGCTGTCCGAGTGGTGGGTTATAGGCAAGGAGTGACTCAAGTTGCCATGTATGTGTGCACCTTCTGTGTGGACTGTCTTAGGGGCCCCATCTAGGTATGCCTCTCCTCCGAGCCAAACCATATTTTATGCTTTTAATTGCAGAAAGAAGGAGATTCCAAAATATCAAGAGGTAAAGATTGGGTAAAAGCACTCCCCTGACTTTATTTCCTATAAAATACAATATCCCTGAATATGCGGATTTAACTTAGACAGTTTTCATCCCCCTGCACAAAGATGCGTGACTTCAGGAGTTTGAACCTGGGTTCCAGAGCTCTTGGGGTGCACTTAGGGTGCACTTGGTGCTCTTGGGGTACACTTTGGTAAAGGGATCGCCCCTCGTCTTACAGCCAAGGCGCTCTAGGCTCCACCTAGGATACCCTTCCAAAGAAGGATGGGGATGGTTTGACCTTTTAAAACTTTTTTCAGAATGGAAATTACAGCCCCATGGTGAAGTCCATTTTATTTTATTTCAGACAGAAAGAGACAAATTTCTCCCTACTCTCTTTACAGAGACATGAAAACAAACAAACAAACAAGATTTCTAATCAAGAAAGACAATAACTAAGGTGCTAGAGGGTGCTGCCCTTTTTTTCTCAAGGAAGATATGAAAAGGGACTTTAGTCTACCTTGCATCATTTGTTACATCCCTCTATTAGATGGCTGTAGTAGGAATTATTTAAGGGTTTTCTGTGATTCCCCCCAACAGGCATGATCCTCAAATCTATCAGTGCTACCTTGACCTCTGGCTCTAGGTTTACAAGGGCCTGTAGGAAAGTTCCACTTGAATATCCTATCTCTATCTAACATCTTAAATTCTCTTTCTCTCTCAGATATGCTTCTGTGTTAAGACTGGCCACAAGGGAAATTTGTGCAAGATTGCAAAGGCAGAAGGGAAGCCCTTACACTCTGAAGGTCAGTGTGAGATGTGAGGCGCTGTGGCAGCTCAGGCACGTGGATGCTGATCTGTTGGTTTACCTGGGAGCGGGGCAGCAGCCATGTGTGGAGCTCTTTCAGCAATCCAGGACCTCCTTCAGTTTCTCTGAGTCCTGGGCCAGAGTTACGAGCAGGGCCTTGGCTCCTATGAGCACTTGCAGCATGGCTCCTGCGGGGACCTGCGTTACTGAGATTGTAGGTGTCAAGAGACAGAGGCACAGTCTAGTTTATCCTCGTGGGATCCAGTTGGTCTTTGTGGATTCCATGTTGTCCCTCCTCATCCTCACTTCATGTCCAACTTTCCTGACTGACTCTAAGCTCTATCGATTTACAGAAATTTCAGGTCCAACCCCAGACGCGCAGGCAACCTCTTCTCCAGCTCTCACAATTGTTTAAGACCTGGTCCCTAAAATAAGCCTCTTCTTTCATATGACTCATAGTGCTTATGCTTCTCTGGTCAAATTCTGATCCAGACAATGGTATTGGAAATAATTCCAGAAGAACTAAAACTTAAGAATGCGTTCTATGAATCTGTTCTGGGCTATCTGATCTGATTGGATTTAAAGGCACCGATGACCAGTTGTCAATGACAAAAGTGACACTGGTTGTCCATGGTATGCATTAGCAAAAACAGTTTCTTAAATCATCACCTATGGATACCTGCAATCAAGTGCCTAAAGAAGGCAAGGCTTTGGGTAACCATGTGGATACTTCCATAAATTATTTAAAAGAAAATAAGTAGTATAATGGTGTTGGTTGGTTTATCCTAATTATGTTGGATAACTGGGGGAAAGGAAATGATGAGCTTAGGGCTTTAAACATTCAGTTCAAGATAAAGGATCAGAAATCTTACGTAAAAAAAAAAGGAAGAAGAAGAAGAAGAGGAAGAAGAAGAGAAAGAAAGAAAGAAAGAAAGAAAGAAAGAAAGAAAGAAAGAAAGAAAGAAAAAAGAAAAAAGAAAAGAAAAAGAAAATCTTATGTGACTGTCTCCCTGTATCTCTGCAAGGCTGTACTTTCTAAAAACCAAATCCAAAATATAATCCTGATTTACAATGCAACTGAATTTCCAATCTCGAGGGTCTCATGTTAAAATTAATTTTTGTTTTTGTTTTTTGAGCAGCAGTGAGATCCTGAATATTGGCATGGGAATGGGAACCTATGGGCAGGCTGATGAAACTGGAATCACAAACTTCTAAATTCTGCTGAGGCCTCTTTTGCCAGTATTGATGGCCTTTCCTCCCTTGCCTGAAGAGCTTAGTCTCTCCTTACCTGTAAAATTGGCCTCTCCTGGGGTAGTTAGTTGCCTTGTAGGGTCTGCTGATCCTCCTCAAGACCTATCATCAACACCTTCCATAGCTTCTATACCCATTGCAGGAGATCCTAGAAGGTAAGATAAATAGTGTGCAAGATATATATTGACAGAAACCTGAGCAACATGTATGGGGATGGAGACAGAATGTGGGGTGGGGTGCATGGTAGTCACCTTCTAGGATGGCCCAGTGATCCCTAGGGCCTTACCCACATTGTATCAGGATCGGTTTGTGTGATCAGTAAAATACAGAAGTGATGGCTTCTGCAATGAGGTTATAAAGGGCACTGAGCTTCTCTCTTGGTTGCTATCTGTCTTTCCTGAATTACTCATGCTGGGAAAGCTGTGCCATGAGCAGCTCTATGGAAAGATCCATTTGACAAGGAACTGGAGTGTCCTGCCAATGGCCAAGTTAGTGGGCTTGGAAGCATATCTTCCAGCCCCAGAGACCACAGTCCCAACCAGCAGCTTGACCACAACCTCATGATACACCCTGAGCCAGGCCATCCAATTGAGCCTCTCCCAGATTCCTGACCCTCAGAAAATGTGAGATGATAATTGTTTGTTGTTTTATGCTCTTAAATTTTAGGATAATTTGATAAGTAGTGATAACTAAAATAGAACAGAAGAAATATAATGGTAGACCAAACCAAATTTATTGCTATGGGTAGAGTTAACAGTGTCTCAATCCATTGTTTTAGCTCAAATTTCTGAGAAGGTCTCTTAAAAGTTTGGCTGAAATTTAAATTCAGTAGTGGCTCATATTAAATGAAATTAAAATGCAAGACTTGGTATACTGAATAGGAAAGTATTTTTTTTATTGTTTTTTAAGTAGGCTCCTTGCCCAAGGTGGGGTTCAGACTCACAGCCCTGACATTAAGAGTCACATGCTCTACCAACTGAGCCAGCCAGGTACCCCCTGAATAGAAAAGTATTGACAGAGACACTCTCCTTTTTTTTTTCTAAGATTTTATTTTTAAGTCATCTCCATACCCAATGTGAGGCTGGAACTCACAACCCCGAGATCAAGATTGACATGCTTCACTGACTGAGCCAAGCGGTGTGCAACAAAGACTCCCTCCTTGACCAAACCTTAGTTAGCCTCTTCTAAGCCCTTTTCTTTCTTTCTTTTTTTTTTTTTTTAAAGATTTTATTTATTTATTTGAGAGAGAGAGCGAGAGAGGGAACACAAGCAAGGGGAGGTGAGAGGGAGAAGCAGGCTTCCCCCCAAGCAGGGAGCCCAATGCGGGGCTCGATCCCAGGACCCTGGGATCATGACCTGAGCCGAAGGCAGACGCGTAACGGCTGAGCCACCCAGGCACCCCTCTAAGCCCTTTTCAACTAGGCATGTCCTTGGACATATCCTCCAAGGGCCTACCTGTAGCAAGAATTTTGTCAAAAAGAATGAAATCTTGCTATTTGCAACAACATGGTTGGAGCTGGAGAGAATAATCCCAAGCAAAATAAGTCAGTCAGAGAAAGTTGTCTTTCCATATGATCTCACTCATACGTGGAATTTAAGAAACAAACAAATGAGCTAAGAAAAAAAAAAAAAAGAGACAAACCAAGAAACAGACTCTTAACATCAGAGAACAAACTGATAGTTACCAGAGGGGAGGTGGGTGGTGGGGATGGATGAAATAGGAGATGGGGATTAGAGTACACTTATCATGATGAAAAAAAAATAAATAAAACGGGAAAAAGAAGAATTCTATCAACTTAGCTTAACAAAAAAACCTCCTCACCTTGATATCTATTTTATTTACTTATTCCTTTAGTAATCTCTACACGCAACATGGGGATTGAACTCACAACCGTGAGATCAAGAGTCACACGCTCCACCAGGCACCCTAACCAGCCTTGATATCTGATTACCCTCAATACCTTATCAAATTCCTCGTTCTCCAGGTAATACCTGATTACCTTGGACTGCCTTCAGCAAGAATCCTGTTAGGTCAATTTAGGAAGAATTACCCTATCCTCTTAATAACTTACTGACAGCTAACCCTCTCCCCAACCCTGCTTCTTGACTCAAACCCCCACATTTAGACATTGTCTCATTGAGTTCTCATAAACTTTGCAAGATAGATGTTACTCTCATCCAGGACCAGCTTTGTAATTTGTAATTTCTGTGCAAAAATGAAAAATGCAGGGCCTCTTGTTCATAAATTATTAAGAATTACAAAATGGATGGGGCACCCTGGGTGACTCAGTTGGTTAAGTATCTCCCTTTGGCTCAGGTCCTGATCCCAGGTCCTGGGATCCATCCCGTGTTGGGCTCTCTGTTCAGCGGGGAGCCTGCTTCTCCCTCTCCCTGCCGCTCCCCAGGGGCTTGTGCTCTCTTTTTCTGTTTCTCTCTTTCTCTCTCCTTCTCCCTCTCTCTCTCTTTCCCTCCCTCCCTGTCAAATAAATGAATAAAATCTTAAAAAAAAAAAAAAAGAATTACACAATGGTGATAACAGAGCATTAAATTTAACACAGGCCCTATGTAACTGCACAAGCCCATGGGGCTACCCTCTGCTTCCATCTTATATTTAAGAAACAGGTTCATAGAGATGCAGTGAATTTCCAAGGTTACTTTGTCAAGAGCCAGGACAATGTCAGAGCCAGAATTCTAACAGGGTTTGACCCCTACTAAACTCTGCCCAATTAAACTAGGCCCTTTTGTGTTGAACTGAATCTCATGAAGATTTTCTAAATTTATTGAACACACAAAATCTGCTGCCAGTCATTTTCACTGTCATTCAACCATGTACCCCCAGGTAGTTAAAATGCATTTACTGAATGTTTTAATAGGTCATACGAACTATTGTGATGAACCCCCAAGCTATCTTGTCTAAAGAGTTCTTGCTGCACATTTTCTATTAAAATACTGCCCTTTAGCCTAACGGAAAATGCAGACATATCTATGTGTAATGTCAATGGATGGATTTAAAAAAAAAAAGTACCTTAATGGCAGGTGTTGTAACACAAAATATTTCAGGAACATTCTGACTGCAACACCGAAATAAAGTATCATCACACATTTGGCATTTCCCCCCCCTCCTTTTGTTTGTTTAAGTGACTACTATGCTGGGACTCATTTAAACGTAAAAAAACTGAAGCCCCGACGTCAGGGAAAAGACGCTTGAAGGTGAAGGGACAAAAAGACGAGGTCACGAGCACAATCCTACACCGCTCAAAAACCCGGCCCCGGAATGCGCGCTTGCGCAGAACGAATCCTCCTGAGCAGAAGCCGGGCCGGAAGGGCTGGGGCGAGCTGGGGCGGGCTGGGGCGGGCGGGGGCGGGGATAGGGTTGCTAGGAGAACGCGGTGACGCTACGGCCTCGGCGCTCTTTTCCGCCAATGGGTGCCGCCTGCTGCAGTGACACGTAATGTGCGTCACGCTGACGACGCACGAAGGGCACAGATCTAAGGGTCGGGAGGACGTTCGGCCTCTGTGAGCCGCAGCCTTTTCGAGGGAGCGGTTGTGTGTTCGCCATCTTAGGAAGTGAGTGTGCTGGGTCTTGCCCCTGGTGGGTGCGGGGAACGGAGCCCCTCTGAGGAGCTGCGTAGGCTGTAGGTCTGGTCGATCTCCTTGGAGGAGGCCGCCATGACCTCCTCAAGGGCGCGGAGGCGGGAAGAAGGAAGGCCCGTGTAGGTGTCCTATGGTGCCGGTGACTTTGGCGGCCTGAGGGGCCACTTACCTTTACTCTGACCGCTGCTCTCTCTTCCCTTAGGAAGATGTTCTCGTCCGTGGCGCATCTGGCGCGGGCGAACCCCTTCAACGCGCCCCACCTACAGCTGGTACACGATGGCCTCACGGGCTCCCGCAGCAGCCCCGCGGGGCCCCCGGGCCCGCCCCGCCGTTCCCGCAATCTGGCAGCAGCAGCTGTGGAAGGTGAGCTTAGACCTGCCCCCGATATGGTCGTTATGTCCCCTCGGCCTTAGTGGCCTGGAGGACAGAGAGGAAGGACGCACCTGGCCTTTTGCACCACAGGACGGCGCCTAGTTGCTTGCCCTAGGATGTCAGCCCTTTTAGTCCTAGGCCGTGTATCGGATCCTTGGCCCTCTCTCAAGGGCGTGGAAGGGCCCAGGCACAGTTCCTTCTGTGACCTCCACGTCCTCGGGAGAATAGAGTTATAGAGGCCGTGACTAGCTCCTTATCTTCGCCGCCGTGAGCCCGCTTGGTCAGTAGACTACGTGTTGGGTAAAGTCTCCTTCCTAGCTACTGGCCACCTGCAGTTCTTTATAGCTATTATCTATTACTTGATTTGGCTTTAATTTTCTTCTTAAAAATACTCGTTCCTCTCTTAAGCATTACCGAAGGCTAATATTTGTTAACACGAAGTGTATGAGATAATTGGGTCTCTCGTTTTAATGTAATTGGTAAAAGAGAGGACAGAAGCCCCAGATAGGGAATAAAAAGGAGATAAGTAATTGGTAGGGATCCCAATAGTCTTTCAGGAATCTTTTTGGTTAGACTGAACTTGAACTTGTATGTTTTAAATCCCAGTGGAGTGTGCGGACAGAGAAACCTGAAAACCAAATTGAAGGATTTCTGTAAATGTTATCTACATTATATGCCTGTAAAATCTAAAGTTTTTAAATCATTTATGTGTTTTGTTATGTCTTTAGTGTGGGTGGAAAAATCCTTACACTGTTCTGTAGTAAATGTATTTGACTTCAGGAATTTATGTTTATCTCATTTTATGCTTACATGAATCTTTAAGTGGGGATAGTGTTGATTAGTGGCTGGGGTACACTTAGAAGTTTGCAAGCTTTTACTTGTCTAGTGCTCCTCTTAAGTTTGATTTGTATTCTGAAGTGTGCTTTTATCAGCAGTTAATAATTTGAAGTTTGATTTTAATTTGAAGAGCTATTAACGTTGTCAGAGACTTTTTAATATGGCAGAATAAGAGCTAGTGTCTCAGAACTATTGTAATCTCAATGATTCTTTGATTTTGGCAGTAAATGCCTTGTTACTTAACACTAGGTGGAAAATCATCTTCCAACAGTGGCCAAAGCTGTTAAGTTGTGATAGTACTATTTCACAGGGAATCATAGTTCTCTTTCATTCCCATGGCCTTAGTCATCTCTGAAGAAATACTCACTTGATTTTTTTTTCCAATCAAACAGAGCAGTATAGCTGTGACTATGGATCTGGCAGATTCTTTATCCTTTGTGGACTTGGAGGAATTATTAGCTGTGGCACAACACATACAGCATTGGTTCCTCTAGATCTGGTTAAATGCAGAATGCAGGTTTGTTTTGCATGTTGGATTAAAAGCATATTGTTGAAGCATGGCTTTTAAGTTGTACGGCATAGACATCTACTAACAAGCTGTGTGGAAACCTAATTATCCAAGAGGTAAGTTGATAACCAGTAACATGAGTTTTATATTAAAATGCATGGTGTGTCTTGTCTTACTACAGAGTACAGTTGCGAATATGGCTCCATGAAGTTTTATGCACTGTGTGGCTTTGGTGGGGTCTTAAGTTGTGGTCTGACACACACTGCTGTCGTTCCTCTGGATTTAGTGAAATGCCGTATGCAGGTTTGTATTGAGATGGCAACGTTAAATGTATCTTTCATGTGTGACTTAATTCCAAATAATTTTAAAAGAACTTCACAAATGAAAAAATTTGAAGACATCACAACTGCTAGAAACTTTTGTAGAAAACCAAACCCAAATTTTCTTAACTCGTGATCTTTATTTTAATTAGTGTTTTAAATTGAAGAAATGCCTCTTTTAAAATAAGATTGTAGGCAGATTTTTGGATCTCAAACCCTGGCTATAAATGGTATTTTGCTGCTGTGCTCAATTCTGACTAGAGTTGCTCTTCAAGGCCTGCTGGTTCTTCATGCTCCCAAATGGTCATTTTAAAGCGGTTATATATCAGAGTAGGTATTCCTTCTTAGTGTATTTTTGAAGTGACTTCGTGTCTCTTATTTACTGATAAGATCAGGGCAGAACATTATGTAGATTAGAAAAAATACTCTTCACTGTCTTAGTATTAAAATTTCGTAGGCATAGTTTCTTGTATATTTATTTACATAAGAGTTTTTTATGATTAGAGTATCTTAATTAGGATTATTGAAACAAAAATAATCAAACGTCAAAAATTTATTTGTCCCAAACAGGATTAGAAGTCTACTTACCTAAGAGAGAGAGGAAGGTGAAGTAAAGGAAGGTGAAATGTTAGCAGGGAGAGGAAGGTGACGTATACCGGCCCTTGTAGTACTGGCAGATACAGTGAAATTAAGATTTTTTTTCTGTTCCCATTAGTTAATAGAATGGATGTGAAATATACCTTCACTAAAACGTATGCATGTGTCTTGAAGTGAATTTAAGTTAAAAGACAGATTCTCATTATGTTGATCTACCTTTTTAACTTGTGTTTCATTTGCCTTACGTTCATAAAACTTTGTAATATAAACTTCTTAATGGGCTAGCATACATCAGGATATAGACTTACCTCTTACTCAGGCAGTAGCTTTAAAACTAATTTTTTAGAAGTGGTAGAGTTGGATGGTGAAAAATTTTGAGTCCGTTTTATCATGTATTTTTTTTTTAGGAATTTTGCCCTCTTAACTAACCCGCCAAAACTTAAGTCTGACTGAAAGAAAGCTAGGCCTTAATGTATAAAGTTAAATTTACAAAGATGATTATAGATATTAAGTTGATATGCAGTGAATTTGTGTTTACCCGTACCTTTTGTGTAGTTACTGAAGTTTATTTTAGAACCAAAGGAAAAACTAATAATAGTGAAATTCAATATTTATTAGAAGTGATAGCTCTTTGGTACATTTAATTAATTTTTTTCTTCCTTCTTTTAAATAAAGGTGGACCCCCAGAAGTACAAGGGCATATTTAATGGATTCTCAGTTACACTTAAAGAGGATGGTGTTCGTGGTTTGGCTAAAGGATGGGCTCCGACCTTCATTGGCTACTCTATGCAGGGGCTCTGCAAGTTTGGCTTTTATGAAGTTTTCAAAGTCTTGTATAGCAACATGCTTGGGGAGGTATGTAATTTTAACTTAAAAATTGAAAGTCCTAAGCTTTAACTACTTTAAGACCAAAAAGGGTCTTTTTTTTGGTCTTTATTATTATTATTATACTGTGCTGCTTTCCAGGTAAGTTGGATTTTGAGTTTTTTAAAGAGAAGGTCTGGGATTCCTCTGTGTAGTTCAAGGGCCACCTATAGCCGGCACCTAGATGTTCAAAAAATAATTCACATTGTGCTGTGGTTGATAAGGTTATGGGAGAGGACATACATTCAGTCTCATGTGTGGACCATATGATAAACACTGTTAGGTGGTCTGAAATGTAACTGTTTCCTATAACTGTCTCTTAATTGAAATTGTAAACAGCCAATGCAGTAGCAGTACACGTTCCTTCTTATGTTTTTCAATTAGGAAAATGCCTATCTGTGGCGCACATCACTGTATTTGGCTGCTTCTGCCAGTGCTGAATTCTTTGCTGACATTGCCTTGGCTCCTATGGAAGCTGCTAAGGTTCGAATTCAAACCCAACCAGGTTATGCCAACACTTTGAGGGATGCAGCTCCCAAAATGTATAAGGAAGAAGGCTTAAAAGCGTAAGTGAACATTTGTCTAGAGTTACAGTATAGAAATACTCATTTAAGGAATCTGCATTTGTTAGCATTAAACCTACCAGACTTTTTTTTTAAGCTATTATGTTAATGTCTCTATACCTTTTATAGAGAACATAAACTCCAGGGGCAAGGATAAGTTGATACATGGCTTAAGCCCTGAGTTAAAGATTTTTTCTAAAGTAAGAACGTTTGTCAATCTGCATATGACTTGATATTTGACATTAATTGTTAACTTTTGGGAAGGGCTTGTGAGAATTGTCATCGGTGTTCACAGCTAAGAATTTGCATATAGTCTGGCAACATGCTTCCTTAGATCCACCTTTGTGGATGTCAGGCTCGAACTGAGTTCTACTTGTAAACTTCTTGTTTCTGGTAGTTCCAGTAAGAGAAACATCCAGCAACTTTTTTGGTTGTATAGTCAAAGGTGCTTGAGTCATTGGCATGTGAGAGAAATACACCTGCATGTTAGTCGTAGGTTCTGATAGAAATGACATGCAATTGTGCTGCCATTTTTTGCTATCGGGACTCGACTGGTGTGCGGACACTTCTGTTAATGATGAAAATCTCTGCTAGGTGAATAAATAACAACTGGGTGAAATAAGTCTCCTGGTTTCCTAGATTCTACAAGGGAGTTGCTCCTCTCTGGATGAGACAGATACCATACACCATGATGAAATTTGCCTGCTTTGAACGTACTGTGGAAGCATTGTACAAGTTTGTGGTTCCCAAGCCCCGAAGTGAATGTTCAAAGCCAGAGCAACTGGTTGTAACGTTTGTGGCAGGTTACATAGGTGAGTTACTTGCAACATGTATGTCTGTGAAATTAAGGACAAGTAATCCTTTCCATTATTGGCCTCTTATTGTGAGAAAAAAAAAATTCCAAAGAAGTTTTATCTTCCCATAGCGTTTTCTATGCCTTTTAGGATTCCTAAAAACTTGTTAATTAGTTTCTGAATTATTTTCAGGTTTGCATGTCTTGATTAAGTTTGGGGGATACATTGATTTCACTGCTGTACCTTTTTTTTTTTTTTTTTTGGTCTAGTTTTTCAAGAATACATTTTTAACACAAAGGAAAGTTGATTAAAATGTGAATATAAAAACTTGAAGGATTGTTCTGCTTTATATAGGGTAGACTGCTGTATAACTTTCTTGTCAGTCTCTAAATCTGATTTTAAGAACTAAAAATTAGTCAGGAAGAGGTTGTTGGTTGTGATGTGAATTTTTAAAATTAATCCCATGTTGGGTTATCTATCTTGACTTTTTTCAGCTGGAGTCTTCTGTGCAATTGTTTCTCACCCTGCTGATTCCGTGGTATCTGTGTTGAATAAAGAGAAAGGTAGCAGTGCTTCTCAAGTCCTTCAGAGACTTGGATTTAAAGGTAGGATTCTCCCTCCCCCCCAAACAAAGAGTAACACTTGGGTATATTTCGTTTTTCATTCATGTTTCATATTTCAACCAGGTGTATGGAAGGGACTCTTTGCCCGTATCATCATGATTGGCACTCTGACTGCACTACAGTGGTTCATCTATGACTCTGTGAAGGTCTACTTCAGGCTCCCTCGCCCTCCTCCACCCGAAATGCCAGAGTCTCTGAAGAAGAAGCTTGGGTTAACTCAGTAGAATGATCAAAGCAAATGTGGACTGAATCTGCTTGTTGATCAGTGTTGAGGAAAGTGCAAGAGGAACTTTTATATATTTAACAGTGTAGGAAATTGTCTATTCCTGGTATAATTACTGTAGTACTCTTGCCTAAGGCAAGAGTTTCAAACCCACTGTTGAAATAAACCCAACTATTCATGATTTGTCTGTGACTTGGTGGTTCTTTTTAAAGCTAGTTTTTAAAGAATTGACCCTAAAATGGAAGGAATTAAGTGTAAGTTAAAACCTCAAGGAAAAAATGTAAACTAATCACGGTTGGTTCAGTACTCTGATCCCCACTCATTAATTGCTATATGTGTCAAGTTTTGTCACACAGAAGTTCCTATACTCCCAAAAATAAAGGAAACATACCTGAATTTTAAAAAACTTGATTTAGTTGTAGTTAAATTGAAATATGGATACGTATTTGTGGTTATATTTTAACAAGTAAATTTCAGCATGTAATCAAATTTCTGCAACATGTACTACTATACTTTTAAAAATCCTAATGAGTTTGCTAATCCTCATTTGCAAAAGAAGATCTAGGTGTGCCTAGCTGGCTCAGTTGGAGGAATGTGCAGCTCTTCATCTCAGGGTTTTCTGTTAGAGCACTATGTTGGGTGTAGAGATTATTTAAACTTTAAAAATTAAATTGAAAAAAGTATATGAGGCTGATTGTTAGAATGATAGTTCTTAGTTACTTTATTTATTTAAAGATTTTATTTTTTTAAAGTAATCTACACCCAATGCGGCACTTGAATTTACAACCCCCGAGGTCAAGAGTCACATACTCTACCGACTGAGCCAGCCCGGCGCCCCGGAATGATAGTTTTTAAAAGGACCGAAGCACTTGATAGCTAAAACCACTTTAGGTAACATTATTTTCAAACAAATCTGACTTTCTAAATTACAAAAATTGGAGCATAAAATCGCCTAGAAAGTAAGACACTGTTAGTTTTCTCTTATGTTTGGTTAGGAAGTGTGAAAGCCCAATCTGTAATGTAATTTGTCAAATCTGATTACATTTTACTTTGAGATCTTCCAGTATCTGGATTGGGTTGGCAATCCCTGTATAAAGTATATAGATGGGGCCTTAGGGAAAGAAAGTTTCAAGGAGTCTTGGGGAGAGAAATGATTTTATTACAAACTTGGGTTGTACGGCTAGTGAACTAAATTTAGGAACCAGATATAATTAGTTGCATGTTAACTTCTGTCATCACTTGGTCTTGTTTAAGATTACAAACTTTATATGTGTTGCAGAGAGAAAGGGAGGGTTGTGGGTGCAATTAGGCCACACTTAAAAGGTACAGCTGTAGTGTGAGCCCACATAAGTGATGGCTATGGTAACTGGTATCACCAGTGTGGATTAGCATTGCTGTGTAACAAATAGCTAAAATCTAATGGCTTGATACCACAATTTCAGGAATTCAGGAGCATCTCTGCTGGATCTTGGCTCTGGGTCTCATGAAGTTACAGTCAGATAGCTCGGAGGTTCTTTTAAAGGCTTTCACACTGGGTGCCTGGCTGACTCGGTTGGTGGAGCATGATCTCAGGGTCGTAGGTTCAAGCCCCACGTTGGATGCAGAGCTTGCTTAAAAATAAAGGCTTTCACTCCTTTGGGCTAGAGAGATACTCTAAGCATCTCCGTTAGTGGCTCAGTCTTTTCTTAAGCTTTACAGCACGGTGGGTTTAAGGCAGTTGGATTTATTTCAGGGCTTTGAGGCAGAGCCAGGCAGAAGCTGGATCTTTTTAAGGATTTAGATGTGGAAGTCATAGCATCACTTCCACTATACTCTCTTACAACATCAGAAGTCCTAGAAGATTCAATCCCATCTTGAAGTGAAAGGAACAGATACTCCTGCTGGAAGGAGTGTCAGTCATGTAAGAAGAAGGTGTAGGAATGGAAATACATGTATATTAAGCCAATCCAAAAGTAGACTGGATTGGAAAACAGCGAATGCTGTTCAGCCAGCTTTCACTATAAGAGATTTCCACTGCCAACCTTGGATGCAAGTTTTATTTTCAAGAAAGACAATTGAGTTTATTTGTGGGTATCGAGTATACTGTGTTCATTGTCAAGAGTCACTCATTATCTGTAGTTAAGAGGTAATTTCAAAGCTATTTCTGAGAGAGAACCATTTCAGCCTAGAAATTCTAGGAAAATGCCCACTTAAGATTTTGTGTATTCCCATTTTACATTTTAAAATTTATTCATTAAAGATTCTAATGTTTTAATAACATTGTTTTTCCACATTTGGTTTAAGGAAATGTCAATCCCATGATGCAGAACCCAGTGGAATGAGTATATGTGATTAATAGCCTAATTGAATTATGTTGTTAACACTAGGACATGGTAGAAGTGTGTAGTAGTTTCCAGGAGAGTCAAACATGATTCAAATCGTCGTTAGGAACAATTAAAACTCAGAAAGCCGGAGTTTTGCTGAATTATAAATACCTTATGACATACACAACAAAGTTGAACAGAAGAACTAACAGCTGAACCAAATCTTCATTGTGTGAAAGCTTGAAATGTTTTGACCATGTTTTAAAATGAGTTTAACGTTTTTGTGATAACGATTTCTGGGATAGATGATAGAAAAATGTCCACAGTGTTAATGAAGCTTGGTATATAGTCTTGCTGCTTAATTAGGAGCTACATGCTGTTTCTGTAGCATAAGAAATTAGATACAGTTGATTGTTAAACAACTTGGGGGTGGGGGGTAGGCAGTTAGGGGCACTGATTCCTCCCCTCCCCCACACACCACCAAATACCATGTACAACTTTGACTCCCTGAAAACTAGTACCCTGCTGTTGACAGAAACTCTTACTGATAACAGTCGATTAACACATACTTTGTATGTTATATGTATTATATACTGTATTCTTACAATAAAGTAAGCTAGAGAAAATTATTAAAAACATAAGAGAAAATACATTTACAGTATTATACTGTATCGAACAAAGTTTGTGTATAAGTGGATATGTGCAGTTCAAATACGTTGTTCAAGGGTCAACTATAATCACCATTTTTATCATTTATGAGATAAATCAGAATTTTAAAAATCTCAGATACCACATGGTTAAGAAACAAACATTTCAAATATCAAGGAAGCTGTAGGTCGTAGTTGAATGCTATGCTGCTCCTCATCTATCAAAGAATGATGCAGTACCTTAGTAAGTCAGCTACTCCCAGCAATTTTAACCTCAGATTGTATCTGTTGAATCATTTATCTTACAAGGCAGCCCTGACTGCACATTCTCAGAAGTGTTCATAGGAGTGTGTGAGATGTTAACCTCAGCATTGATATGGTTTATGAATCTTCTGGTTATTAAAATATGCCTTGAGTTTCCTAGAAAAAAACTAAAAGTTGGCATGTGTGCCATCTGTGCAACAGTCACTTAAGAAAGGCTAGTTATACTGAATGAAAGTTTAGGGGCTATGTCTCCTATACAAGATATAATTCCCATCTATTACTGTGATTCGAGGTACAAGTCAGCTGGCTTGCTTTGTGGAATACAGCGTATGTAAGGTTTGAGGATGAAGGATAATTCATTCAAGGAGCAGTATCTTATTATTTCAAGCCATGATCTCAACACAGAGGGCTATATGAATCAAGGTTAAAACTCCTAAGAAATTATTAACATCTGAACATTTGATGTGCCCAATGTTATTACTAGAGGATAAACAATTATTTACTGATTCTATTGACTGTACAGTGGTTAGACTTTATTTTTTAAAAGGTTATTTATTTGTGAGAGCACAAGCAGGGGGAGCAGGAGGCAAAGGGAGAAGCAAGCTCCCCACCGAGCAAGGAGCCCAATGCGAGACTCCAACCCAGGACATGATCTGAGCCAAAGGCAGATGCTTAACCGACTGAGCCACCCAGGCATCCCCAGTGGTTAGGCTTTAAATGATATTAAAGCAGGGAAATTTCCTAGAAAGCTTAAGATGACTTACCCGTAAGAGACCATGCCTATTATTGATATGATTATATCTTCTGTTAGGAAACAGACCAAAGCTTTCCATTCTCCTGTATTTGCCACAAAAGCTACCTGACCTGAAGACAAGAACATGACTGTAGGCCTACTGACAATTCAGATTTCAAGGCTCCTTCAAGAAAGTCCTGCTCAGCCTGGCTCCCAAATTACCAAGAGATTGGTGAGTCATTATTTCAATAATAGTAGAACCAGCACCAAACAAGATAAGTGCTTCATTTATTTGGCACTGAGAGAAACAAATATTCCTCACAAATGAATTTTCAGATAGCTGAATTTATACTTTGAAGTGCTGAAAATTTTCTTTTTAAATATTTTCTTTTTAAATATTTTTCATGTCTAAAATATTGTGTCTTATCAAAATGATTACATGGAACATGATTTACATTTCATTTAGTATCATTATGAACATCAGATACCATATGAGGATGTGCTATGGTGATACTTCCCGTGTGGGGTATAGGGCTATTTACAAAACCAGTCCCATACTATGTAACTTTGGTTATATTAGTTAATGGCTTTGCCCTTTATGTGCAAAGACACTTTGGATATGTTAATGGTAAAATTCACAGCAGTCCTTCCTGTAAGGCAGATATTATTGTTCTTACTTACAGATTAAGAAATTAAAGTTCATATGCACTAAATTTGTCAGAGCCAGGATTGGACCCCAGCTATCTCTGATTTCAAAATCTCAATGTTGTTTCTACTATATTAAATCAGACATGAATCAAACAGAGCTAGTCACTTCAAAGTATTCTGGAATGGCTCATCCCAGAGCCTTGGCTTTTTGTCATGGAAGTTAGCTACATACTCTGACTCACTCTGTGCATCTGGATACCCTTCATGCTGGGCATAGGAAACTGGGACTAATGCTGTGTGGTTTTTTTTAAAGATCATTGTACTTTATTTTATAACTTTATTGAGGAATATTTGATGCGGAGTAAATTAGACATGTTCAAAGAGTACAATTTGATGAACTTTGATACATGTATATACCTGTGAAACCACTATCATAAGCAAGATAATAAATACTCTTCACCCCTCGAGATTTCTTTGTGTCTCTTTATAATCTGTACCTCTTGCCATCCCTAGGCAACCACTGATCTATTTTCTGCCTTTATCGTTTGCATTTTCTAGAATTTCATAGAATTATATAATGTGTTTTAAATGTTAGAACTTCCTTCTCTGCTTAGGCGGCCCTGGTGACATCATCACCACACATGACTTGTGTTGCTTTAGGGCAGTCTCCATCTGAGGCTTGGCAAGCCCCTGTGATTTACGATGCCTCTCCCTCAAACCCTGCTCTGGCTACCACTTCCCTACTGTTTTAGGTCATCTTTACCTATTTCCTAACGCCATGGAAGACCCAGGAAGCGTTACATGATTCTTTTCCTGCAGCATCCCGGCTGTGACCTTTCTAGTTTCCCCTTCCTCTAACTGGATAGTGAACGCCACGGCCCTGATCCTGACGGACAGTTCTCTAGTTAGGGCTCCCACCATACGGGATATGCTCCCTGGCAGTCCACGGGGGCAAGTGGGGTTCAGATCCTGCCCCATCTAGATTTCCTAGTGGTAGACTGGCGGATCCTGCTTTTCCCCACTTGTGTGTGTGTGTGTGTGTGTGTGTGTGTGTGTGTGTGTGTGTGTGTGTGAGAGAGAGAGAGAGAGAGAGAGAGTGTGTATTGGGAATGCATAGGATTCTTGCTATATAAAATTACAAGTATACGTTTCAGCATATGTTTTTTGAAAAATCAACTGCTCAACCCTTTAAAATATTGTTTTTACTGTTCAGAATAGAATCTATTAACCTTAAAATAAAACAGCCGGTTATTTTACCAGCAAAATGGGTTTATTCAGGAATAACAGAGAATTGCAATTCAGGACATGCAAGCTATGGCAAAACCATAGGCAAGCCCAGAAAACAAAGGAGAGGAATGCTTTTTCATAGAGGAAAGGGGGCAGTTGGGAGGGGCTGTTCTAAACAAAAAGTCCATTGGCGTGAACTGGGAGTTTGCAGTGTGGTGGCTTCTCGTTGACTGAATTGCAACAGTGTCTCGCTGGCTAGGCTGCTGTGTCTAGGAGAAAATCTTCCTCCTGCTGGGGTAGTAAAGCATGGGCTTCTTCCTGTTTGGCCAGGGGCTGCAAGGAGTTAGGTATGGCATGAGAACTCCCCCTTCTGGCCTTGCAACTCCATTTAAATGAGGGTTCCTTTGTTCAGTCTCAAATCAAACACAAAATGATATTTGCTCCAAAATTTCATTATTTCTGAGTTGTCAGTCTTTTTATAACATGACAGAGGTCATGTTACTAAAAAGTTATTTCAGTCTCATCTAAATAATTTCAAACTAATTCATATCTGAAATGTGTGTTATTTCATCTTTCATATCCTTAATCTCAGCTCGGACTATTGTTAAATTAGATATTTTTTCATTTAAGAAAGCAATTTCTTTCTCTCTTTGGAGTAAGTCAGTAACCAATCTCCCAATGCGTAGTGTTAAATCGTTTACCAATGGTTCCAAACGGGAAAAGTCCTTCTTTAGATTATACACCTTTGGTTTTAGATCATTTGCAAAAGTCACTGTCTTCATAACTTTAGCTCTGTCACTTTCTAAGCTTAAAAACCTATCTGTGTGCTTGTTGAAATCATTCTTTAGCTCTGAAAGTATCTTCTTAACAGAATTAATTCTTTGTGAATTTTCAGATGCTGTCTTTCGGAGCATTGCTGTTCGGTCAATGCTACTTGAGAGAAGATCACCTATGTTTTTTACTGTATCTTTTTCTACTTTTTCTAGTTTATTTTCTAATTCTTGCGCAGAATCTGTCAATGATGTTACATCAGTTACTAAACCTGAAATACGTCGTATATCTGTTTTTACAGTTGTAATCTTGAGGCCAACATCTTTTGCCATAGAAGTTGTACTTTGGTCTACTTTTGTCACATCTTGAGAAAGAGATGTCAAATTGTTGTTCAATATATTCTGGTTTTCAATTATCCTGTTGGACCAAGTTTTCACCTCATAAATTTCCTCCTGTAGACGCTTTAGATGAGCAATTATTTGAAAAGACTTCCACTGTTCCATGATAGCTTCAGACTTCTGACACTGTAAGAAAATATAATACCATAATTAAATTGGTTAAAAGCTTAATATATAAAATTCAAGTTGAATTTTGAACTATAACTTTACCATTCTTCTGGAAAGCGTGGTAAAAGATGTATCAAGTGTATTACTAATGATTAAGAAGGAAAACATGAAGGAAATTTCATAAAATGTCACTGGAAAGAGCATTTTTCAGCTATTTTTATACTATCAGTCCTCTGTACGGTGGCAAAATGAGCTAAATGAGAGACAGTGAGGTATTTTTTCTTGCTGGAGAAGAGAGGAGGAAGCTTCCTCTAGATGAGCTTTGGTAGATTTGTGGGGGTCAAACAAGGCAACATAATTTTTGAAACACAAGTTTGTTTGTAGCTATTTCTAGTGCTAGAATGAAGGGACCAACGTTCAAGACTCCATGTGTATATGCTTTATTGTCCTGTTACTTTTAAAGATTTTATCTTTAAGTAATCTCCACGCCCAACGTGGGATTTGAATTTATAACCCAGAGATCAAGAGTTGCATGCTCTACTGACTGAGCCAGCCAGGTCCTATTACTTTTATAAATAATTTTCTGGGGTATTTATCCTGAGACCCTGAATAATGCAATTAACTAATTCTAAAGTTCCTACTATGTTAGACATAACAAGTGTGAGAGATATAAAGATGAGTACAGCTTGGGTTGTGACCTCAACTCAGTTTAGTAGTTTAGTAGAGAAGATAAATATGTAAAAAACAAAACAACCAATAAACAAAAAAACTATCTCCAAAATTCTAAAATCCTATGATTCCAAACACAAGTGGTTCTCAGCTTTTGTATATTTCCATGCCATCCTCCTTCCTTACCATCCACCTGTAAATTGTCATTTTGGTTTAACCTGGATATGTTAGTTGATGAACATTTTTGTTTCCTCATCCCATCTAACACCTAGTTGATGAACATTTTGGGCCACACAACTGCCTGGGAGTATTTCAAGCTATTTTCATTGTTTGTGGTAATGTTTGTGTGCACATGTGAGTGTGTGCGTGTGTGTGTGTTTAAATAGCAGTGTTGGAGAAGTTGAATATTTTGTTGTTTTTGAATATTTGAAATTTTTTGCAAGTCTTTATTTAAAATATTCTAGTTAGCTAACCCCTCACAATGTGGCCATTTTTCTCCTTCTAGATGTGCAGTTTGTTCTCTCAGTGTTCAGAATGATTTGATATTTATCTGGCTGTGTTCCAGGGATGAGGTAAGCATAGGGTCTCCCTACTACTCTACCATCTTAATTCCTCCTCCTGAGTGTTTGAAATTTTATTGCATTGTCGAGTGTTAATAATATTAAGAGGGAAAAGAAAAAAAGAAAGTGTGGATTTAGTGATAATAGTTTATATATGAGATATAATCTCATAATACAAAACTGAAAATTGTAACAGGAATTGTCAGGTAAAACTAGTAAACTTCAAAAAGAAGATAAACTGAAGACTGTGGATTGTATGCTCAGCTATGGAGGAAAAAAAATTAAAGGACATATGTAAAATATATTGTCAAAGCCTATGTCCGAAGACAGATACACATTGTGATTACACTGAAAGAGGGAGTCCCCTTTATAATGTGTAAGTCGATCATATGACTTTCACACATTTAACTTTCAACTTGTTTTCTAGGAGAGCATTGTTTTACTATTTATTTATTTAAAATATTTTATTTATTTATTTTAGAGGCAGGGAGGAGGGCAGAGGGAGAGGAAAGAGTCTTAAGCGGACTCCACTGAGTGCGGAGCTGGAAGTGGGGCTTGACCCCAGCTCCCTGAGATCACCACCTGAGCCGAAACCAAGAGTCGGTGCTTAACCAACTGTGTCACCCAGGCACCCTGGAAAGCATTGTTTTAAAGTGGAGATTGTCTATAACTGTGTACTAATAATCAAAACTAGTTGGATACTCCGTGTACATGGATATATCAAGAGGATATAATACTAAGTGAAATAAGTCAGAGAAAGACAAATACCATATGATTTCACTCATATGTGGAATTTAAGAAGCAAGACAAAGTGGAAAAAAAGAGACAAACAAAGAAGCAAACTCTTAAATATAGAGAACAAACTGGTGGTTGCCAGAGGGGAGGTCGGGGGGGTGATGGGTGAAAGGTGAAGGGGATTAAGAGTACACTTATCATGAAGAGCACTGAGTAACGTATAGAATTGTTGAATCACTGTATTGTACACCTGAAACGAATTTAACACTGTGTGTTAATTATACTTGAATTAAAAAAAATAAAATTTTGTTTTTAAAAAGCCCTAAGCATTAATTGGATCCAACAGTGTTTACTGGGCATGTATGTGCTAGTATGATCAAGAACAATTTCTGCTTTTAAGGTGTTTGTAGTTTAGTTTGGGAAAGAAAATGTCAATGAATAGATGATTTGAAATAAGAAAACAAAGTGGCGCCTGTGGCTCAGTCAGTTAAGCGACTGACTCTTGATTTTGGCTCAGGTCATGATCTTCAGGTTCAGGACTGAGCCCAGAGTTGGGCTCTGCGCTCAGCAGGGAGTCAGCTTGAGGATTCTCTTTCTCCTTTTCCCTTTGCCTCTCCCCCACTCATGGGCGCACATGCTCTCTCTCTCTCTCTTTCTCTCTCTCTCTCTCTGAAAAGCAGTTTTACAAAATAAGATCTACAGTTTCATCTCAAGACATCAAGTTTTATTTCCAAAATAATTGTGTATATCAGTTTTTTTTATGAATTACCATTATAAAATTGCATTTGCCTGGTTTACTCAGCTAATCTTTTGAGATTACTTTGATAACATTAACATGGTTTTATATAATGCAAATAAAAATTTAGTATGTTCAGAAAATTATATTTATAGCAGCTTAAAAAAGGAGTAACAATATAGCTGCAAAAAATGACAAGCTGAAATGGAGCAGAACAGTTATCTCAAAGTAGTAATTCCCCTTCTTTGCCCCATTATATATGTTGGATTTCAAAATACATTTTAGGATTTTTCTTCTCAAGTTTATGCTACGTTAATTATTGGTGAGGGGAGGTGGCCCCAAATGTTTTTTGGTAGAGAAGTTAGACTGTTGAAATGTTATTATGAGTATGACATTAAAGAGTAACCATAGGGGTGCTTGGGTGGCTCAGTTGGTTAAGTTTCTTACTTCAGATCAGGTCAGGTCATGGGTCCTGGGATCAAGCCCCACAGCAGGTTCTCCTAGCGGGGAGTCTGCTTATCCCTCTTCCTCTGCCCCTCCCCCACTAGTGCACGTGCCCATGTGCGCTCTCTTGTTCTCAAATAAATATCTTTTTTTTTTAAAAAAAGAGCAACCACAAATGGGAAGGAAATCAAGTAGTGATTGCAAAAGCATGTTTTATTTTTAAGAGAAAGGTTTTGCAAGTGTATTTGCTGAAACAGAGACTACAAAGGGTGAAGGAAGTAGATGGCTTATTTCATCCAATTCATTGCTAGGTTATTGTTTATTAATGTATCTACTCGGTAGAGTAAATGTAGCCTAACAGCATTACACAGTTAAGACTCCTAGAAAGAACGTACTTTATTCTTGGAAGGATCAGATCATTAAGAAACTGCTGGTAAGGCTCTCTGTTTCACTTGGTAGCTTATAAAAACAATTCATCATGAACTTCTACTGATCTTTACTAAAATATTTATGAATATAGTGTAGGAATATAGAAACATACTTGAAATTGTTTCACGGAATTATTATTTTTTAAAGATTTTTTAAATTTATTTGACAGAGAGAGCGCGCACAAGCAGGGGGAGTGGCAGACAGAGGGAGAGGGAGAAGCCAGCTCCCCGCTGAGCAGGGAGCCCAACTGGGGGCTCAATCCCAGCACCCTGGGATCACAACCTGAACGGAAGGCAGATACTTAACCAACTGAGCCATCCAGGCGCCCCTCACAGAATTATCTTTAAAAATTACTTAAGGCTTGTTTAAAAACTACTTGCCTAGAATGGACAGAAGTGTTGGAGTCCACCAATAGCTCAAAAGATTTTTACCGAATTCCTGTCATATATACAAGGTACTAAGCTAGATGCTGTCCTATAATGTTAAATATTGTCTGGATCTACAAGTAGAGCAACATGGTTCAAGGGAATGATTTCTGGGTCCAATGAGCTTTCCAAAAACTTTGCTAAAGGATCTTTTAGCTGTAACTAAAGAACCCGGAAATTTTATTAATCTCTAAAATTAAAAACTACATAAAGCCAGAAGGGGGTCTTAGAGATTTTTTTGATATAATTTCCTCATTTTACAAATTAAAAAGCTGAGCCCCAAAATAAAATGCCCAAGGACAGACAGTTAGTGGCAAAGCCTAGCTTAGAAAATTCTGGTCTAAGGCTCTTTCTCCACCACTGCTTTCCCACTGTTCCCTAAACATTTATTGGTTCCTTCTTATGCCCAAGGCCCAAATAATTTTAGGTCATTGTTACAACTTTTGGGTGACTTATAGTCTCGTTTAATGACAACAGGGTAGTGGACACATTTGGCCAAATTACAGTTTTTTTTTTTTAATTCTCAAGATGGATTTCTGGTAATTTTCTCCCTCTGGTTGAATAGTAGCAGATCGCATTGCACAGTGGGAGGTCAGTGGCTTCTGGAGTTGGACAGACTTAGCAGTGTGATTGCGAGTTTCCTAACCTTGCTAAGCCTCAGTTTCCTCATTTTTAAAATGGGTGTCATGGCTAGCAAAGTTGTAGTGTGAAGTAGGGATAATAAAGGTCATTGTAGGTACTCAGTGCACAGAGCTGTACTGTGATGATGATGAATGTAGACTTCCTAGCAATGTTTGACACATAATAGCCTCCAATGCTAGTTCTGTCCTCCCTTGCTGTGAAAGCTGGGATGGAGCATTTTGATTTGTATTAAATTAATAGTTCATAGCTGAACTGAAAAAAACAGAAGCTGGGTAAATTTGCAGAGCTTTTGCTAACTGTGCACATAAGTATATAGAGAAATGAATCTTTTTTCATGTGCTTGGTGAATTTGCAGCATCATTTAAAAAATTTTTAGTATCATTATTAATGACATATTAAGCTTTGATCAAGATTATAGATTCATAGAAAGGTCTGTAATCAGACTGAAATTAAAAATGTATCTTACTAGTTTTTACTAGTAAGTAGTAACTAGTATCTTATAGTTGAGAAAAAAAATAATAGTTTCTTACTAGTTTTCTGTGAAACCATAAGGCTAATAAATCAACATTTTTCATTATAAAATATAAAAGTACATTTAGTCAACAGCTTCTAATCATTAGGCAAAATTTAAGGAAATATTACTATAAATATACTTTTAAACTTTGCATCCAAAAGTTAAAAAAAATAGGTGTTTATTTTGTAAAAGTGATTTATTTATACTAAATTTAGAAAATGGACCCAGTAGTACTCTCTATCAGGAATTGATTGATATAGAATTTATTATCAACTACAAGATACAAAAATGTGTCTTAGAATATGGTAATCTTCCTTAAAGGAAAGACTAACAATGTAATTTAATATTTGATACACAGGGAAGTTTTTGAAATTTTAAGTATCTGTGTTATATAAATGAATGTAAGGAACAGAGGAAGAAAAATTAGGTATATCTAAATCTCTCTACTGACAATTTTTTATAGGAAAACCTCTGAGTAAAGGAAAATATACATATACGCATGTACATAATATGAATATACATACACACAATAGTTTTCTCATGAAATACTTGTAGAAGAGTAGTTTCTGTTTCCCTGGTAACTGTCACTCTAGAACACAGTGGTCACCTGGTTTCCATTTATTTTCTGTAGCAACTACTATGCTATATACAAGTTAATAATAATGTTGCATCAAATCTGGTGATAGGCTAAACAAACAAGCAAACTATGAGAGATCACATCTGCCATGACGGGATGGAGGTTGAAACAACAAAGTTCTAGTGAACTTTAGAATCTATTTTATTTGCATTAAAATAAAGGCAAACAAATACAATTTTGTCAGTGCACACAGACAAGAACTTAGACATTCAGATGTCAAGGAGTTTAATGTTAAGATTCCAGAAATTAGTAATATGCTCTTTAATAGTAGCATATTTTCAGGCTTATTTTTATGACCCATGGCTGTCTATCATAGGCCCTCCTAACCCCAAAGTAGAACTTGTTTGGGATTTTTCCAAAAATGTGCAAATTTACATAATAAAACTACCTGACCACAATTGACTGCTTTCAAGTTGTGTTTAATTCCACTGATATTATATTATAAAACTGGGACTACAGTTGGTTATTGGCAAGAAGACACAAGTAGGAACAATACTTCTATATGCAGTTGACTCAGTTTTCAACACCAAATTTGAACACTCTTGATACACCAGTTACCAATAAAAGTCTTATGTGCTTCCCCAACCCTGCACATTTCCAATGATCTTACTGGAAAAATCTGACTAGATCTCCCCTTAATCACATCCCAGTATGTCACATCTTATTCCTTGTGACTCCATTATATGATTTAGAGTAAAATAAAATCATCATGTAAAACAAATTTGGTTGGGGAATTAGTTTGGGAACTCTTTAAAACAATGGAGTACATTTAATTACCATAGTTATCATAATTTCTCAATATGCTGCTTTTTCCTCTTTAAAACAGGCCACAGGTATATTGGCTTTTTTTTTATTGTAGGTAGAATAATTTATCTAGGGATCATGTATCTAGCAAACTCAAGAGTCTGTAACACAGTTAGAACCTTAAAAAAAAAAAAATCCCAGGTAAACAAAGATATTCCAAAAGTCCATACTTCATACACACTTAATTCATGGGTAAAACTTTCAATAAGAACATATTTACTCTTTTTTTTCATTAAAAATTTTTTTAAAGTAATCTCTATGCTCAACATGGAGCTCGAATTCATGACTTCAAGATCAAGAGTCAGGCACACCTATATTTACTCTTATTTAAAAATTCTTACAAATATCTCTAATACACTTTAGAACCTTAATAAAAAGTAAAAATGTTTCCCAGGCTCCACAGTTTTCAAAAAGTACATATTGATTCACAGCAAATCACTTCATGTTTTCCTTTGGTCATGTTATCTTTTGTTTTAGACAAAATGTCTATGAACTTCGTGGTCTGGATCTTAGCCTGCAGTAAATTACAAAGGAAATGCAGAACTGGTTAGGCAGGCACATTTCCTACCAACCAACCTGACAGTAACAGCGGGCCAATGGGTCACATCTTTAGGTGACAGAAAAGGTATAAGAAATAGACATAGGTTTGAGAAAATAGCAAACTAGGGTCATTTAGTGAGAAAGGAACCACTCCTCAATAGCTTCTAGAGGTGTTAATATATTTGGGTCCAATATAATAGGTGAAACTCATAATAATGTCCATTACTTATTAGAAAAACATTTAAAATATTAAGTATATTGCTTTAAAAAGGTGGGGATATATTTTGGAAATTCTATTTAAAATGCAAAAAATGAGATAAATTTTATTGCTTAAATAGATAAGCTTTCATTATCTGGATAATCCATGTGTGTGGATGTGTCACTTATTTGCCAGTAATGTAGGATAAAAGGCATATCAAAATAACAGAAAAGTATGGAACTAATAACTTTATGTATAATATGGTCATCAGAATAAATGTGGTGCATTTAAAAGTCACTATCAATTCCTTTATTTTCTAAATTATATTCTTCTAAAGTTCCCTTTTCTCTTGTACTTGAATATACCATAAAATCATGAACTTTTCCTTTCAGAACATCCAGTTCATTTTGCATCTTTAATATGCTATTGTCATACTGAATTCCTTCAAGGGTTTTTTGCATCTCCATGATTTCAGATACTGCTTTTAGCATATCATCTTCCATATTAAACATCTGAGTAGTTAAGTCTTCCATTTTTTTTTCTGTCCCTATCAGATCCTGAGAGACTCTGAGAACAGAGCGAATAGCACTCTCAATTGTTGGCAAATGTGTCTTGCATTCTTCAACTTTGGGTTCATAGTTGGAAAGTTTATTAGTCAGGTCTTCATCTCTGGCAAAGAGAGCATGCTGTTCCTCTTCTAGCTTTTCAACTGCTTTTGTATCAGAGCCAAGCTGCTCCTCTACTCGTAGAAGATCCTCTTCTTCTTGTCTTTTTACTGTTCTAATATTTCTTAGTGTGCTATCTTCCAAATCTTTTAGCCTTTCAGTGAGCAATTTTATTTCTTGTTCAGCTGAATTAATTTGGACAGTAACTTGAGAATGTATTTGTTTTGATTCTGATTTGAAAATGTCTGTATTAACATTCATTTCTTCTAGGCTTCTTTTCCAGAAATCTGAAACATTCTGGAATTTCTCATTAAGGCTTTGCATCTTTTGGGTGAGCAACTCTTCACTATTTTGGATGTCATGCATAATACTTTGGAGGCTGGATACTTCTTGCTCAAACTGGGTCACCAAAGACATGGATGATGTAGCTTCCTGCAGGATAGTTTCAGTAGACTCAAGCTGCATTTATAACACAAAACAATTCCCAAAGCTACTTAATAACTTTTTTTTTTTTTTAAGAGAGAGAGAGAGCATGAGCGAGTGAGGGGAGAGGGGCAAAGGCAGAGGGAGAGAGAGAATCTTACGTAGGCTCCATGCCCAGTGTGGAGCCTGACATGGAGCTTGATCTCATGACCCTGAAATCATGACCCGAGCCAAAATCAGGAGTTGGACACTTAACCAACTGAGCCGCCTAGGTGCCCCTTAATATCTTTTATATTAGGGAAATACACTTTAACAATGACATGTCCAGTTCAAATTCTGAAGATGTCTAAAATATCCATGTATATCAGAGCCATAATGACAAAAACTTTCATTACTTCAGTAGTTGTTCTAACAGATTTTAAAACAAATGTAATAGATTAGCACTATGGTAGAAAAACACACACCTGAATTTATAAACCTAAATATCTGTACATTTTCATGGAGGGACATTCAAGAGAGAAATAATGTTAAAGAAGTCTGAAGTATATCATATTTCCTTCTTTTCTTACTCCAATGGAAAGCAACTTAGTTGTCATTCTTACAGTTATTTGGCTTTTTTGATTCTGGAAGAGTTTCTTCCTCAAAATCTCTTGACTGACCTCTTACAGAGAAGGTACCAGAATCAGATCTTACAGATATAACAAAGGCAAAATGAATAAAAGTGCGGTTTAGTGAGGCAACTCACATCAAATAGTAACATGTGCTAAGTATCTGTAAATTGTGGTAAGCTCCTGGCATTTCCTCATATGTGTCCAGAATATAGGAGGCTGTGGACCTCTTTTAGCTTATACTCACGTAGATCCTCAGAGACTACAGGAAGGCCTGGAATGATCGTTAACTTACTAAGTGTTTACGGCATTGTGTTGAAGGCATAATACTGTACAAGATATGGTTCTGTCCTTAAGAAGCTTAGTGTAATTGGGGAGAAAGCCAAGTCTACATGTGTTATGAGGGGGAAAGAGCTATGGAAGCACTTACATGGGGCACCCAAACCAGACTTCAAGGATCAAGGAAAATATTCTAGAAGTATTATCTGATATCTGCTTCTAGTTACTTCTTTTCTAAATCATCCTACACACTACAGACAGATGAAGCTTTTAAAAACCGCTATGCACATCATGGTATGACATTAAAAAACCCACGATGTTTCCTAATACTTCTAGGATAAAGTCCCAAATTTATCTCTATGCTATTCTCCCCTCCTTGTTGCTTAGCTCAGTGTGTCTTTCCTTCAAGGCTCAGAACAGATCTCAGCTCCTTAGCGCAGCATTCTTCCATAGCCCAAACTCCTGGAGCACCTACTGTGTTGTGTATTTGACACCTGTTTGGCACTCGGCACACAAAATTAGAGAATTTTTGAGTGTTTACTCTGTGCCAGACCTTGTGCTAGACACTAGATATCAAAATATAGACATAATATAGTTCCTGACTTCATAATTTGACAGAGGAGACAGCATTTTGGATCTTTTACATCACATATTCTGGAGTCCCACTAAGATTCATTGATTATCCTCTGTTCCATTATTAGGCACTAAGGATATAAAGACAGAGTGTTTGCTTTAAAGAGCAGAAAAGGAGGCAAATTAATAACAACACAAACTCACAAACTTACTATTTCTGTCACGATAGAATTAGCATGGGGAGAATGAATGCTCCGAGTCTTGAGCGGAATGAGGAAAGGCTTAGAAGTGACTGAAATCTGACACTTGAACAGAGTGATGTTACTAGTCCGGTGAAGATACAAGAGCTTCTAAATTCCTTAGGGGAAGGAATGTCTTGTGCCTTTTTGTACCTCCCCTGTCTTAGGGTATAAAACACATGTTTGTTGACATTTAGGAAGAAGAATGGCCATAAATCTGGGCCCACCCCAATCAAGACCTGAAGCAATCCCAGGTGATAGAAACAATGTGTAACAGTACTGACTAATATAAAAAGACCACTCTGAAACCTTATTTAAAAGTTATTTTTAGGGGTGCCTGGCTGGCTCAGTCGATAGAGCATGCAACTCTTGATCTTTGGGGCTGTAAGTCTGAGCCCCCACATTGGGTGTAGCGATTACTTAAAAATAAAATCTTTAAAAAATAAATGTACACATGTAGCTATTAGACAAGATCCTTAAAAAATCAATTCTGAGAAATATTTGTACATCAGCAATATTCTTAAGTTTAGCTGTCTTATTATCAGCCTTTTGAGTTAAGTTTATCTTCATCTATCGTAATTTCCTGTTTAGGCTGTTCACCAAGCATCACTATAATCCGGAGGCAGTAGACCCAGCAGACCCCAAATACATGATCAACTTTTCAGAACAGTAAAGGTCTCAAGATTGAATTTGAAAATATATAGTGACTAGTATGCTACAATAATTTGCATTTATGGGCTGTCAATATATCCTAATAGTTTTTTCATTTATTTTTAAAAGAGTTTAATACCTTAAATTTATTACTGTTTAAAGTTTTCAAGTTTGCATATATATTATATCACATCTGATCCTTATAAAAATATTGTTATTCTCACTTAATAAATGATGAAATAGAGGCTAAGAGAAATTAAAGTGATTTTTTTCCAAGGTTACACAGCTGTGATGAGAGCCCACATCTGGTTGTTTTCCCCTCCTACTGATTATCCTGGCCTTTAGGACAAGCTTTGCAAAAGGGCAGCTATTGTCGAATTACTCCTAGGGAAGACTGGGAGAGAAAGAGCTTTGCAAAGACTGAGTATTTCTTGGATAATGATGATATTTTAAAAATCTGCCTCAAAAAGCATTTTAATTGCCACAAAATTTTTCATTTTGAAAGGACATCTTTCTTCAAAATTTGTTTTCAATAGCTTTTAAATACATGGAGTTCTATCTCCTGGGATTTATTTTTCTGTAACTCTGTTCCCTCTGATTAGAGGAGCCCCTAACAAATAAAATCAGATTCCAACTTGAGCCCTACGTCAAAATACCCACTCCTGTACCATTATGTAGCTTCTTCCCAAAGCCCCTGGGCTCACCCTCTGTGGAATCCCCTGGCATACGTGAGGGATGCATAATTTTCATCTATGGCTTTTCTCTTCTGGGGGATTGATTATATACTAATTCTATGCATGAGGCCACAGGAACTCAGACCCTCTATTTCATTTTTCTCTTTTTGTAAATCCTTGCTCACCGTGGTGCCAAGCACAGTCCTTGTCTACCTTATGACACGAGTAAAGGTTTAGTGAACGAATAAATGAACAAAGAAGGTATGTTTCCCAATCATAGCTTGGTTCCTGGTAGCCAGACAAGTCCTGCATGATGCCTCATTGATTGCAGCTGACCTCTGCTGAGAAGCATGGTAGTTAAAAATTTATGTCTCACATTTCTAAGAATTCCAGTAATAATGCATCTGCGTTTGCAGCTTGAAGAAACACAACATACACATGGATTTTAATTTTCAGTTGACTACCAAACCAATATTTATTTTTAGTCATTTTGATATGCAGATGTATACAAATTTACCAACTAGAAAGTAAAGAAAGAAAAAACCTGATGGACCTTTGCCCAGCAAGTGCTGTTGCTATTCTAATTTTATACCTGAAGACCAATCACATTTTCAGTGCTCTAGACACTTGATATTTAACAAGGAAATTGGGGTCACATCAATATAAACAGTAACATTTATATTAAAAAAAAAAACCCATCTTTTCAAAATAATCTGAGTCTAAATTGGACTGAAGGGAGAAATGTACGAAAACCAGTGAGAGTTAAAGCAGTAATGGTCTAAAAGGCAGGAAAAAGGAAGTATGAACTGGGGTAGAAGAGTGGTAGTAGGGAAGAAAAATGGGAAAATCTACCCAAGTAAGCCAGTTAATAATTAATTACCTTTTCTGAAATTAAACTGATTTTACTTTGAAGTCCTTGGAACTTGTTGGTTTCTATTTTCAGTAACTCGTATTGGCTTTCCACCTTTGCAAACTTTTCTGACTGCTGAAATACAAACCTGGAAAAGAAAAAAAAATCACTACCTCCTAATTCACATCCATTTAAGTTTGAATTTTAAAGGAACATTTTATACTTCTGGTAAGGACAACATAAATTCTGGTATGAGTAGTGACAGCTTTTAGTAGTTTATTTTGACAAATTAATAGAAAGCGAAACTCTATACTGTTCAAGTCCCAGTCCAGTGAGTGAGATGGTGTGATAGTTGAATGCAAAGAAATATTTTGGAGGAAGAAATGACGAATTATCTAGAATAAGATATGAGATCTCTATTATTTTTCTCAAGGCCATATTTGGGCAATATCTAGAAAATAGGTGTTTTCATACTGAAATGTAGAAGCAAGAGTTACCTATATAAAAAAGGTATTTTTAAATTAAAATGTAGGCAAGAAATAAAGCAGTGGAACGGAACAGAGAGATGACTAGAAGCTGAAAAATAACAAGTCAAAACTACAAAAACAGGAGTCATTGTCAAAGTGGCAATAGAACATATATGCAATGCAGGGTTTATAATCTCTACAATTGGTTATACTCAATATACAAGTCATGTAGGTGTACTTAATTTTTTTCATATAGGTGGACTTTAGATGCTATTCTAAAATTGGAGTGTATTCTTCATCTGGTAAGTAGTAAAGGTTGCGGAAACATAAGTTATCCCAATCTTAGAAACAATAAATAGACTTTTGTTTGTATAGGACTTGAGATAAGCAAATGCAAAAGAAATGCTTTGGATCTAATACCATTTTGGCTCATCTACTTTTGACTCAATTCTTTGGGCTCAGAAAAAGCAGCAGTTGAAATTCTTCGTGTATTTATTGAGTCATCAAAAAGTGGTGGGGCAGAACCCTATGAAGAGAGTGCTTAAATCAAACTACATAGACCAGTGGTTCAAAAGCTTTGCTCCATATTGAAGTCACTTGTCTGCTGGGTCCCACCCACGGAAATTCTGACTTATGTGGTTTAAGATGTGATTTGGATATTGGAAATCTTAAAAGCTCCCCAGATTATCTGAGTACTCAGTCAAGCTGAGAAGCACTAGTTGATAGTGTTTTATGAAACTGACTTCCACTGAAAGACATACATTTAAAGATCGCAAAACTCAAAGGACAGATGAAAGACTTCTAAGCTTTGTGTATTATTGCAAAGGTGTGATGCTTCAAATTCATAGATGTTATTAGGCTAACTTGCTATAAAACTATCCAAAACTGAAATGGACTTTTTGTTTTTTTGAACAATGTTACAATATCAGATAAAATAAGTTTTTTAAAAAAAGATTTTATTTATTTTAGAGAGAGTGAGTGAGCCTGAGTAGGGGGTAGGATCAGAGGGAGAGGGAGAAGCAGACTCCCAGCTGAGTGCAGAGCCCAATGGGGGGTCGATCCCATGACCCTGAGACCACGACCTGAGCTGAAATCAAGAGTCAGATGCCTAACTGACTGCCGACCAGGCACCCCATAAAATAAGTTTCTTTCGATGATGGCTAGTGTCTGTCCTATGAGATAACAATGAAGTAAGTAAGCCCAGGTTACATAACTAGCATAGATTGACTTTTCTCCTATGTGCTAAAATGACTTTTAAATAACATTTCTGGTTATTAGAAAATGCCATTACTCTAATTTTCAAAGATGAATGTGTAGACTTAATTCTTTTTTATATTGGCTGTTTCATTCTTGGATTTTAAGAGATTATTTTCAGAGTATAGGCTTATCTGAGATCATCAGACAGAGACCAAGGATGGAGAATACCCTGAAGAAATAAGTCTAATTTCAGAGATTAGTTTTTTCACTCATTACTGCAGTGTTACCTCAGGGATTTATCCTGTAGATTAGACTGTTTATTCAGAATAAAACTGTTATTGTAAGAGACTTTTTGTGAAGGTTGATACAATACTATAACACATTATAGCACTTTCCATTTTATTAAATATTTTAATGTCTATTTCTGGACTTCTTCTCAAAATTCAAATATTAAGCAAAACTTTGAAGAAAATTATGTCATGCTAGTGCAAATATCATCTCTGATGATAATGTGTAGGTTTTTTTTCATGGTTAGCTTCTCAACAAAATAAAAAAAAAGATTCACCATTATTACATATGAATAATAATGCATATAAGAAAAAACAAGCATAGAGGTGCCTGGGTGGCGTGGCTTGGTTAAGCGTCTGCCCTCAGCTCAGGTCATGATCCCAGGATCCTGAGATCGAGCCTGTCGTCCTCGGGAGTCTGCTTCTCCCCTTCCCTCTCCCCCTCTCTCTGCCTGCCACTCTGCCTGCTTGTGTTTGCTCTCTCTGTCAAATAAATAAATAAAATCTTAAAAAAAAAAAAAAAAGAAAAAACAAGCATAAAGTTGACTCCGGTAGTAATGAAAAAAATGAAAAGTGGTTTGTATGTGCTGAGTTAAAATACATTCATTTTATTTTTCACTTGGATGTGCCAGGCACTATTCTAAAATTATTTATAAATATTAACTCATTTAACATTAAGGAAGAGGATGATTTTCTAGAAGTCAATGTTGACAGAAGGTAGCTTCAGTCCTGAAAATCTAAATTTTTGAAACTGGTATCCAGGTTAGTGTCCAAAGCGCTTTGTTTCCTTTTATGAATCAGAGGTGTGTGTGTGTGTGTGTGTGTATCTATATACAGATATATATATACATTTTTTTTAAGTAGGTTCTACACCCAGCATGGAGCCCAACGTGGGGCTTAAACACGCAACTCTGAGATTGAGACCTAAGCTGAGACCAAAAGTCAGATGTGGGATGCCTGGGTGGCTCAGTCAGTTAAGTATCTGCCTTCGGCTCAGGTCATGATCCTCGAGTCCTGGGATCGAGTCCTGCATCAGGCTCCTTGCTCAGTGGGGACCCTGCTTCTCCATCTGCCTGCTGTTACCCCTGCTTGTGCTCACTCTTTCTCTGACAAAAAAAAAAAAAAAAAAAAAAGGTCAGATGCTTAACCAATCAGAGGCATATTCTAACAGAAGTTCAAGGCCACCTTATTCCCTGTCTTCCTCAGTTTAGATGAGACAGTTAGGGTCTGCTAAGGGCTCTAGCTTCTAGTTAGAAAAGGACTATAAATAGTTCTGGACGAGGGATTTTTTTTTTTTTTTTTCCCTAGGGTTTTGGCCTCCTCTTAGGTTAGTATCAAAGGGAGGGCATATCATACTGGGTAAGAGTATGGAACTGAGCAATTTTAGCTCTGCCATTTATGAGCTGTATAGTCGTCTTGGCAAGGTATTTATTTTTGCTATAGTTTCCTCATCTGTAAAGTGAGAATAATACTTCATAGGGTTGTTGTAGATTAAATAGGTTCAAATTCGTGCAGTTAGGGTACCACACATCAGTTACTCTTTTTAAGTCTGTTGGCCATTTCTTTCAGATTGCTTTGTGCAGCTGCTTTTCCAACCCTCTGACAAACTTATAGTGGTACAAAGGATCAGGTTTTCCTCCTGCTTACACCGGATGGAAGCCCCAGGCCTGTCCACCT